>NC_079201.1:1636484-1680440 GCF_029499605.1 Hyla sarda
CGCCGGCCCGACGTCACTCCGCACAGGGCCGCGCAGGAGGACGTGAGTGACGTCACTCGCAGAGCGCCCGCAGAGAAGGAGCGCTTCGCTGGATGAGTAAGTGAGTGTGTGTCTGTTTCACTCGATCTCTGTTTGTGTGTCTCTCTCTCTGTCTGTGTGTGTGTGACAGTGACTCTGTGTGTGTGTGACTCTGTGACTGTGTGTGACTGTCTGTGTGTGTGTGTGTGTCTCTGTCTGTGACTGTGTGTGACTGTCTGTGTGTGTGTGTGTGTGTCTCTGTCTGTGAGTGTGTCTCTGTGTGTTTGTGTGTGTGTGTCTGTCGCTATCTCTGTCTGTATGTGGCTCTCTGTCTGTGTGTGACTGTGTGTGTGTGTGTGTGTGTGTGTGTGTGTCTCTGTCTGTGAGTGTGTATCTCTGACTGTGTGTGTGTGTGTGTGTGTGTCTCTGTCTGTGAGTGTGTATCTCTGACTGTGTGTGTGTGTGTGTGTGTGTGTGTGTCTCTGTCTGTGAGTGTGTATCTCTGACTGTGTGTGTGTGTGTGTGTGTGTCTCTGTCTGTGAGTGTGTATCTCTGACTGTGTGTGTGTGTGTGTGTGTGTGTGTGTGTGTCTCTGTCTGTGAGTGTGTATCTCTGACTGTGTGTGTCTCTCTCTATCTATCTGTGTGTGTGTGTCTCTGTCTGTGAGTGTGTATCTCTGACTGTGTGTGTCTCTCTCTATCTATCTGTGTGTGTGTGACTCTGTGACTGTGTGTGACTGTCTGTGTGTGTGTGTGTGTCTCTGTCTGTGAGTGTGTCTCTGTGTGTTTGTGTGTGTGTCTGTCGCTATCTCTGTCTGTATGTGGCTCTCTGTCTGTGTGTGACTGTGTGTGTGTGTGTGTGTGTGTGTGTCTCTGTCTGTGAGTGTGTATCTCTGACTGTGTGTGTGTGTGTGTGTGTCTCTGTCTGTGAGTGTGTATCTCTGACTGTGTGTGTGTGTGTGTGTGTGTGTGTGTCTCTGTCTGTGAGTGTGTATCTCTGACTGTGTGTGTCTCTCTCTATCTATCTGTGTGTGTCTCTGTGTTGTGTGTGTGTGTGTTTTTTTTTTTGTGTGGGGGGAGGGGGGGTTTGTTTGAACCAGCGATCTAATGTGGGGAGACTTTGACCTATTGTGGGGAACTTGCAAGGGAACCTGCGGCCTAATGGGGGGAAACTATTACCAAATGTGGGGAATTTATGCTACCTAATGTGGGGAAACTGGTACCTAATGTGGGGAATCTGTGCTACCTAATGTGGGGAAACTGCTACCTAATGTGTGAAATCTGTGCTACCTAATGTGTGGAATCTGTGCTACCTAATGTGGGGAAATTACTACCTACTGTGGGGTAACTGGTACCAAATGTGGGGAATCTATGGTACCTAATGTGGGTAAACTGATACCTACCTAATGTGGGGAACTGCTACCTACCTTAAGGGTACGTTCACACGCGCTGATTTTTTTGCGGGTTTTCCGCTGCGTATTTGAAAGTGGGCGGGTTCTTCTCGGCTGTCCGCAGCAGATTTTCTGCGGCGGAATGTACACTGCAGAAAATCCGCCACAAGCCCCATTGGAGTCAGTAGGGACTGTGGCGGAATTTCCGCAGCGTAAATTCCGCCACGGAAAATCTGCTGCGGACAGCCGAGAAGAGCCCGCCCATTTTCAAATACGCAGCGGAAAACCCGCTAAAAAAAATCTGCCCTTGTGAACGTACCCTAAAGGGGTAGTCCAGTGGTGAAAAACTTATCCCCTATCCTAAGGATAGGGGATAAGTTTGAGATCACGGGGGGTCTGACCTCTGGGGCCCCCTGCGATCTCTCTGCACGGGGGCCAGGCTCTCCGGCCAGATAGCGGGTGTCGACCTCCGCACGAAGCGGCGGCCGACACGCCCCCTCAATACATCGCTATGGCAGAGCCGGAGATTGCCGAAGGCAGCGCTTCGGCTCTGCCATAGAGTTGTATTGAGGGGGCGTGTCGGCCGCCGCTTCGTGCGGAGGTCGACACGCCCCCTTCCCGCGGGCTGTCGGGGCTCCGTACAGGAGATCGCAGGGGGCCCTATCCTTAGGATAGGGGATAAGTTTTTTACCACTGGGTTCACCACTGGACTACTCCTTCAAGTGGGGGAACTGCTGCCTACCTAATGCTCCCCCCCCCCCCCCCCGGCAGTAGCACCCTCATCATCCACCAGCAAACCCCTCCAGCAGCAGCAACTCCATCAGCAGATCCTGATGGTGGATGATGGGGGTGCTCCTGCCAGGAGGATGATGCTGCCGATGGATGATGGGGGTGATACTGCCAGGGGGGATGGCCAGTAGCACCCTCATCATCCTCCAGCAACACCCCCCCAGTACTAGCACCCCCATCATCCACTAGCAACACCACCAGATCTATATTCAGAGGGTACAGTATGTGGCAGATTAATATTCAGAGTGTACAGTATGTGTTGGGATTATATTCAGAATGTACAGTGTGTGGTAGTATTATATTCAGTGGGTACGGTGTATGGAAGGTTTATAATCAAAGAGTGTAGTGTATATTAGTATTATATTTAGAGGGTACAGTGTGTGGCGGTATTATATTCAGAGGGTACAGTATGTGGCGGTATTATATTCAGAGTGCACAGTATGTGTTGGTATTATATTCAGAATGTACAGTGTGGTAGTATTATATTCAGTGGGTATGGTGTATGGAAGGTTTATAATTAAAGAGTATAGTGTATAGTAGTATTATATTTAGAGGATACAGTGTCTGGCAGGTTTATAATAATACTTGTTTTCATATAGAGGATGAGAATGCGCTGACATAGTGAGGAGACATCTGGGCGTCACATTCTACAGACAGAAGTTTTAGCTGGACCAGGCGGTATGTACCATCTGAATTAGATAAGGAAAGACTATAGAGAAGACGTCACCTGTAGTCACTGATAGAGATGAGCGAATTTACAGTAAATTGGATTCGTCACGAACTTCTCGGCTCGGCAGTTGATGACTTATCCTGCATAAATTAATTCAGCTTTCAGGTGCTCCCGTGGGCTGGAAAAGGTGGATTCAGTCCTAGGAGACTCTCTATTAGGACTGTATCCACCTTTTCCAGCCCACCGGAGCACCTGAAGGCTGAACTAATTTATGCAGTAAAAGTCATCAACTGCCGAGCCGAGAAGTTCGTGACGAATCGAATTTACTGTAAATTCGCTCATCTCTAGTCACTGATATCATTGTACATTCTCCTCTCTATGTCCCATCAGAGCTGTAGTCACTTGTCAGTTCTACAGTTATGATGAGTGAAACTACAACTCCCAGCATAACCTCACCACTGCATAAAGGGGTACTCTACTGGAAAACATTTTTTTTAATCAACTGGTGCTACAAAGTTAAACAGATTTATAAATTACTTCTACTTAAAAATCGTAATCCTTCCAGTACTTCTTACCTGCTGTATAAGTGATTCACAGGAAGTTCTTTTCTTTTTTAATTTATTTTCTGTCTGACCACAGTGCTCTCTGCTGACACCTCTGTCCATGTCAAGAACTGTCCATAGTAGGAGCAAATCCCCATTGCAAACCTATCCTGCTCTGGACAGTTCCTAACATGGACAGACAGAGCACTGTGGACAGACTGGAAAGAACTACACAACTTCCTGTGGAGAATACAACAGCTGATAAGTACTGTAAGGATTAAGATTTTAAATGGAAATAATTTAAAAATCTGTTTAACTTTCTGGCACCAGTTGATATAAAAGTAAATGTTTTCCAGTGGAGTACCCCTTTAAGTATTTCTGGGAGCTGTATATTTAAATGGTGAAAACTTCTTTAACACTTTCCTATTCTGTGGCAACTGGTATATCTGATTATTATACTGGAATTTCTCACAGTGCGCTACAACAGGGGTGTCTGTCACAACAGGCTAAAAACTTACTGGGGGGGGGGGAGGTATGGGGTGACACCATTTTCTACCGCACCGGGTGACACCAACCCTAGCAACGCCACTGGTGCAGGGTCATGGGGGGTACAGGGTCATGGGTGGTACAGGGTCATGGGTGGTACAGGGTCATGGGGGGGTACAGGGTCATGGGGGGTACAGGGTCATGGGGGGTACAGGGTCATGGGGGGTTCAGGGTCATGGGGGGTTCAGGGTCATGGGGGGTACAGGGTCATGGGGGGTACAGGGTCATGGGGGGTACAGGGTCATGGGGGGTACAGGGTCATGGGTGGTACAGGGTCATGGGGGGTACAGGGTCATGGGGGGTATAGGGTCATGGGTGGTACAGGGTCATGGGGGGTACAGGGTCATGGGGGGTAGAGGGTCATGGGGGGTAGAGGGTCATGGGGGGTACAGGGTCATGGGGGGTACAGGGTCATGGGGGGTACAGGGTCATGGGGGGGGGTACAGTACCTTAGTCTCCTCCTCCAGTTTCCTTGTCACATCTTCACCTTCGGCCACCAGGAGTTGTTTCGTCTTATTTAGCTGCGCGTTGCGGCCCCTGAGCTCCTCCACCTGCAGACCCAGCTCCCCCATCTCTGCTATACGAGGAGACACAGGTATGTCAGTATATGTATCTAATCATGGGGGATACATTCTGCGGGGCATGTGATACAGTCTGCTTATACGTGTATCTAAGCATATCATAGTTGGTACTGTCTGCTGAGAGATGTATCTAAACTATGATATTTCATATTGTCTACTAAGCTTCTGTATCTAATCCTTTCATGTGTGATACATACCGTGTGCTGAGCTGTGTATACTGTCAGCTGCTGTATCTAATCCTATCATGTGGCATACAGTCTATTTAAGCCTCTAATGTGTGGAACTGTATCCAAAGCAGTGTATTTAAGTAATGTAATGTATGTACACAGTGACCTCACCAGCAGAATAGTGAGTACAGCTCTGGAGTATAATACAGGATATAACTCTTGATCAGTACAGGATAAGTAATGTAATGTATGTACACAGTGACCTCACCAGCAGAATAGTGAGTACAGCTCTGGGGTATAATACAGGATATAACTCAGGATCAGTACAGGATAAGTAATGTAATGTATATATACAGTGATCTCACCAGCAGAATAGTGAGTACAGCTCTGGAGTATAATACAGGATATAACTCAGGATCAGTACAGGATAAGTAATGTAATGTATGTACACAGTGATCTCACCAGCAGAATAGTGAGTACAGCTCTGGAGTATAATACAGGATATAACTCTTGATCAGTACAGGATAAGTAATGTAATGTATGTACACAGTGACCTCACCAGCAGAATAGTGAGTACAGCTCTGGAGTATAATACAGGATATAACTCAGGATCAGTACAGGATAAGTAATGTAATATATGTACACAGTGACCTCACCAGCAGAATAGTGAGTGCAGCTCTGGAGTATAATACAGGATATAACTCAGGATCAGTACAGGATAAGTAATGTAATGTATGTACACAGTGACCTCACCAGCAGAATAGTGAGTACAGCTCTGGAGTATAATAAAGGATATAACTCAGGATCAGTACAGGATAAGTAATGTAATGTATGTACACAATGACCTCACCAGCAGAATAGTGAGTACAGCTCTGGAGTATAATACAGGATATAACTCAGGATCAGTACAGGATAAGTAATGTAATGTATGTACACAGTGACCTCACCAGCAGAATAGTGAGTGCAGCTCTGGAGTATAATACAGGATATAACTCAGGATCAGTACAGGATAAGTAATGTAATGTATGTACACAGTGACCTCACCAGCAGAATAGTGAGTACAGCTCTGGAGTATAATACAGGATATAACTCAGGATCAGTACAGGATAAGTAATGTAATGTATGTACACAGTGACCTCACCAGCAGAATAGTGAGTACAGCTCTGGAGTATAATACAGGATATAACTCAGGATCAGTACAGGATAAGTAATGTAATGTATGTACACAGTGACCTCACCAGCAGAATAGTGAGTACAGCTCTGGAGTATAATAAAGGATATAACTCAGGATCAGTACAGGATAAGTAATGTAATGTACACAGTGATCTCACCAGCAGAATAGTGAGTACAGCTCTGGAGTATAATACAGGATATAACTCAGGATCAGTACAGGATAAGTAATGTAATGTATGTACACAGTGACCTCACCAGCAGAATAGTGAGTACAGCTCTGGAGTATAATACAGGACATAACTCAGGATCAGTACAGGATAAGTAATGTAATGTATGTACACAGTGATCTCACCAGCAGAATAGTGAGTACAGCTCTGGAGTATAATACAGGATATAACTCAGGATCAGTACAGGATAAGTGATGTAATGTATGTACACAGTGACCTCACCAGCAGAATAGTGAGTGCAGCTCTGGGGTATAATACAAGATATAACTCAGGATCAGTACAGGATAAGTAATGTAATGTATGTACACAGTGACCTCACCAGCAGAATAGTGAGTACAGCTCTGGAGTATAATACAGGATATAACTCAGGATCAGTACAGGATAAGTAATGTAATGTATGTACACAGTGATCTCACCAGCAGAATAGTGAGTACAGCTCTGGAGTATAATACAGGATATAACTCAGGATCAGTACAGGATAAGTAATGTAATGTATGTACACAGTGACCTCACCAGCAGAATAGTGAGTACAGCTCTGGGGTATAATACAGGATATAACTCAGGATCAGTACAGGATAAGTAATGTAATATATGTACACAGTGATCTCACCAGCAGAATAGTGAGTACAGCTCTGGAGTATAATACAGGATATAACTCAGGATCAGTACAGGATAAGTAATGTATGTACACAGTGACCTCTCCAGCAGAATAGTGAGTACAGCTCTGGAGTATAATACAGGATATAACTCAGGATCAGTACAGGATAAGTAATGTAATGTATGTACACAGTGACCTCACCAGCAGAATGAGCGCAGCTCTGGAGTATAATACAGGATATAACTCAGGATCAGTACAGGATAAGTAATGTTATGTATGTACACAGTGATCTCACCAGCAGAATAGTGAGTACAGCTCTGGAGTATAATACAGGATATAACTCAGGATCAGTACAGGATAAGTAATGTATGTACACAGTGACCTCTCCAGCAGAATAGTGAGTACAGCTCTGGAGTATAATACAGGATATAACTCAGGATCAGTACAGGATAAGTAATGTAATGTATGTACACAGTGACCTCTCCAGCAGAATAGTGAGTACAGCTCTGGAGTATAATACAGGATATAACTCAGGATCAGTACAGGATAAGTAATGTAATGTACACAGTGATCTCACCAGCAGAATAGTGAGTACAGCTCTGGAGTATAATACAGGATATAACTCAGGATCAGTACAGGATAAGTAATGTAATGTATGTGCACAGTGATCTCACCAGCAGAATAGTGAGTACAGCTCTGGAGTATAATAAAGGATATAACTCAGGATCAGTACAGGATAAGTAATGTAATGTATGTACACAGTGACCTCACCAGCAGAATAGTGAGTACAGCTCTGGAGTATAATACAGGATATAACTCAGGATCAGTACAGGATAAGTAATGTATATACAGTGATCTCACCAGCAGAATAGTGAGTACAGCTCTGGAGTATAATACAGGATATAACTCAGGATCAGTACAGGATAAGTAATGTATGTACACAATGACCTCACCAGCAGAATAGTGAGTACAGCTCTGGAGTATAATACAGGATATAACTCAGGATCAGTACAGGATAAGTAATGTATGTACACAATGACCTCACCAGCAGAATAGTGAGTACAGCTCTGGAGTATAATACAGGATATAACTCAGGATCAGTACAGGATAAGTAATGTAATGTATATACACAGTGATCTCACCAGCAGAATAGTGAGTACAGCTCTGGAGTATAATACAGGATATAACTCAGGATCAGTACAGGATAAGTAATGTAAGTACACAGTGACCTCACCAGCAGAATAGTGAGTGCAGCTCTGGGTATAATACAGGAGTTAGTTCAGGATAAGTTCCATATTTTTAACCCCTTATTTAGCATAAGAAAACATTTGCTTATTAGAAGATTATTAGAATGGTTATTAGAAGATTAACCCCGGATACGACATCTTTCATTATCCGCTGTTTCCTCTCCCTGAATGAGATGTCCCCGGTAAGAACAATAAATAATAAATGATGCTGCGGGGGTCACATTTACCTCACTGTCAGGATGATCCCTGAATGTCTGTGAGATAAAGAACGATATAATGTAACACAATATGCACCATATTTTACAATAAATGTATCTTTATTTTAATTAGGGCATAAAAAGCAGAACAAAGTATCAGTTTTGCCTGGAGTTTCCCTTTAAGCAGGAAGTCTGTCCAGAATGTTCTGGCCCCAGCTTATCTACAATCAGAGGATGAGTGATAGACATGAAGACCAGACAGTGGCCTCCAAACTGTGGCCCTCCAGATGTTGCAAAACTACAACTCCCAGCATGCCCGGACAGCCAACGGCTGTCCGGGCATGCTGGGAGTTGTAGTTTTTCAACATGTGGAGGTCAACAGTTTGGAGACCACTGATGTAATATTTTTAAGTATCCTATAGATGGGTCTAGGTCTTTAATATTTAAAGGGGTGATCCAGTGTTTTAAATGGAATGAAGAAAACAATACTTACCCCAGCCCTGGCCCTGTTCACCTCCATCTGGTCCTCTGATCTTCCCAGGTGCCGGGTGAAGGACCTGCCGGCTCTGCCAATCATTGGGTGCCGTGGTGCCCATCTAAGACAATGATTGGCTGGGCCACCAGGTCCTGCACCGAGCACTCAGCTTGGAACAAAAGAGAAGATCAGGGGACCAGAAGGAGGTGAACAGGACCGGGGCCAGGGTAAGTATCAGTCTTTTTTTCTATACCCCTGCTCCAGTTCTATTATCATTTTCGTAACACACTGGATAAAATTTTACATCAAAGAGACATGCCAAGAGTTTTGATCAGTTGGGGTCTGGGTGTCTGGATCTCCATAGATCACCAGAACGCTCTCTGGTGCACAAGATGGAATCTTTGGAGCAGTACCATGTGAGATGGGGAGAGAAGTGCTTAGCCGTGTCCTTCTCCCATCTCCTTCTGCAATCGGTGGACCCAAACCCAACTGATCAATACGTTTGACATGAAATGACAAGTGATAGGGACATTTTAAGAACAGGCTATCATGAGGGAAGCAACCTTCTGGACCACGACTGAGCTCCATGACCATCAACCTCCAGGACCACCATTAAGCTCTATGGACATCAACCTCCAGGACCACCATTAAGCTCTATGGACATCAACCTCCAGGACCACCATTAAGCTCTATGGACATCAACCTCCAGGACCACCATTAAGCTCTATGGACATCAACCTCCAGGAAAACCATTAAGCTCTATGGACATCAACCTCCAGGACCATCATTAAGCTCTATGGACATCAACCTCCAGGACCACCATTAAGCTCTATGGACATCAACCTCCAGGACCACCATTAAGCTCTATGGACATCAACCTCCAGAACCACCATTAAGCTCTATGGACATCAACCTCCAGGGCCACCATTAAGCTCTATGGACATCAACCTCCAGGACCACCATTAAGCTCTATGGACATCAACCTCCAGGACCACCATTAAGCTCTATGGACATCAACCTCCAGGACCACCATTAAGCTCTATGGACATCAACCTCCAGGACCACCATTAAGCTCTATGGACATCAACCTCCAGGACCATCATTAAGCTCTATGGACATCAACCTCCAGGACCACCATTAAGCTCTATGGACATCAACCTCCAGGACCATCATTAAGCTCTATGGACATCAACCTCCAGGACCACCATTAAGCTCTATGGACATCAACCTCCAGGACCATCATTAAGCTCTATGGACATAATCCTCCAGGACCACCATTAAGCTCTATGGACATCAACCTCCAGGACCACCATTAAGCTCTATGGACATCAACCTCCAGAACCATCATTAAGCTCTATGGACATAATCTTCCAGGACCATCATTGAGCTCCATGGGAATCAACCTTCAGGACCACCATTAAGCTCTATGGACATCACCCTCCAGGACCATCATTGAGCTCCATGGAAGTCAAACTCCAGGACCACCATTAAGCTCTATTGACATCAACCTCCAGGACCACCATTGAGCTCCATGGAAATCAACCTCCGGGACCACCACTGAGCTCCATGGACGTCAACCTCCAGGACCACCATTGTGCTCCATGGACATCAACCTCCAGGACCACCAATGAGCTCCATGGAAATCAACCTCCAGGACCACCAATGAGCTCCATGGACATCAACCTCCGGGACCACCAATAAGCTCCATGGACATGTGGATTACGGGAGGACCTTCAGGCAGAAGACCCCCCCCCCCCCCACAACCAAAAACATCAAGGGTTTGGTGAAGGTCCTGACCAATTTAATTAATAAAGGACGACTGGCCAGGCTCATAGTTATGGAGGTTGGACCTTGTGTTCTAATATTGATGACCTATGGACATTAGACCCGGTGGCCCTCCGTTGCTGTCTGCTCCTTTTTCCTCCATCAAGAAGAGTCTCTTTTTGGATATTTTCTGGATTATATGCATTATGGGAGTGATTCCTGGTGAAGGATCTTCAGGCAGCAGTGTTCCCCAGATAACCAGTACCCTATACCAAAAGCAGCATGGAGGGGTTCGGTGAAGGTGGCCGTAACAGTGTGCAGGTGTCTGACCGGGCTACTCAACTCAAAAAAGGACAATTGGCCAGCCTCATAGTCCAGAAATATCCGGAATCTATTACAGAAGAAGGTATGAGGGCAGGTGGTCACCATGTTATCATGCATAACCGAATACTGGTTCTTATACAACCTACGGAGACACCAAGACTTGTCATTGTCCCCGAGGTAAGAATGATCCCCCTTCTTCTCCATTCTGCCGTAGGCCACACCTAGTCTCCAGTCTCCCGTTTCGCTGGTTTCCACCTCCCAATAGTGTCGACCTGAGGAGAAGACCTGGCGGCTGAAGATCTGATTATACTGGAACCTCTGTGGCGTCTCTGGCCGGTTCTGGTACACGGCGGACCAGTACATGGTTTTCAGGTCATCAGAAACTAGGATATTATTGGCGGCCGTGCTTATATCTAGAACCAGCTCTAGAAGGTCTTGGGTTCCTGAGATTTGGCGCTTGGCTCGGTCCCCAAGGTCATCATGAAGCTTTTGGTCACATCCTTCTTCTTCTCCATGAAGGTCCTCATTCTTCTCCTGTAGGACAGTCACCGGATTGCTCGAGTTGCACAGTTCCTCAATTTGTCGAATTCTCTTGGACACCTTCTCCTTCTTGATGCGGAATAGTTGGACGAGGCTGGAGATGGTGTATAAGACCTCCTCACCCCTCATGTCTGCACACAGGACGGTGAGCTCTTCGCCCCCGGGTTCTCTTAGTCCACCTTCCTCTAGATCTTGGATCTTCTTCTGGATTTGGTCTCGTCTGGAGGAGAGTTGTCTCAGGAGGATTCTCAATGTCTCCTTCTTCTTCTCGGAGGCGTCCACCAGCAGCTCCACCTGATGTCCATGATGATCTCCGACCAAACAACAGGTGACACAGATACAAGCGTCGTCCACCGCGCAGTGATACTTCAGGATCTCCTTGTGGAGGGGACATTTCCATCGTTCGGGGGTCCCGGTGGCTTCGGTCAGGACGTGTTCTGACGATTTACTGTGGACATTCAGGTGGTTGGGGCACAGAGAAGCTTCACAGTGTAGACAGGACTGGACGGCAGGAACGGCAGAATATAGGCAATAAGAACAGTTAATGGCGGTGCCGCTCGGCTCGGGGTTGGCGGAGGAGAAGATGGCGACAATGTTACACAGGGTGATGTTCTTCTGCAGCGCGGGGCGGTTCGGGAACGTGGTCCGGCACTCGGGGCAGGTATGGGCCCCGGCCTGAGTATCCAGCATACGGTCGATGCAGGCGCGGCAGTAGTTGTGCCCGCACGGCAGGTTCACCGGATCGGTGTAGATTTCCAGGCAGATGGGACATTTCAGCTCAGCCCGGAGATCAGCAGACGCCATCACCAGAGGCGGGGGAGGGAGGAATGAAACTGAAAGTCAGCCTGCCTTCCGGGGCCGAGGGTCGGAGGGCGTCTCACGTTACATTCATCACCAACCGAGGTCAGCAAACAATACATAACTACAACTCTCATCATGTACGGACACCGGAACAGCAGCCAGGGACGAAGGGAGTCCGAGCTATCTAACACAGTGTTTCCCAACCAGGGTGCCTACAGCTGTTGCAAAACTACAACCCCCAGCATGCCCGGACAGCCTTCGGCTGTCCGGGCATGCTGGGAGTTGTAGTTGTGCAACAGATGGAGGCACCTTGGTTAGGAAACACTGATCTAACAGCAGGAGAGATGGTGACAGCATGCTGGGAGTTGTAGTTTGGCTGGAGAATCACAGGGAATATTAGTCTACAGCAGTGATATCAACCCTCCAGATGATGCGGAACTACAACTCCCAGCATGCCCAGACAGCCGCCGTATGGTCTACAACGTCCCAATCAATACAATTTACTAGGCTATAGATAGAACCCGAGTGACATCTATTGCTCCCTGTTATCAGCCGTTTCAGTATAACACACAGTAGGCTTAGATACACAAGTCAGCAAAAAGCTTCACACGTGATAGAATTAGATACAGTAGCTCAGCAGACAGTATGACATATAATAGGATTAGATACACAGCTCAGCAGACAGTATGACATATATTAGGATTAGATACACAGCTCAGCAGACAGTATCACACATGGTAGGTGTAGATACAGCAGCTCAGCAGGCCGTATGATGCATGACAGGATTAGATACAGCAGCTCAGCAAACTAAATCACACATGACAGGATTAGATACACATCTAAGTAAACAGTATCACACATATGAGGCTTAGATACACAGCTCAGCAGACAGTATCGCACATGATAGGATTAGATAGAACAGCTCAGCAGACAGTATCACACATTAGGCTTAGATACACAAGCTGTAGACTGGATAGAAGCTTCACACTGTGGTGGCCCAGTACAGGAGATGTTGCCCAGTACTCTTGCTGTCCTGTCAGGCAGCCTCCTTCAGTGTTCCCAGGGCCCCTTGCACCTGTTTCCCCCCCTGTACATATGTTCTGTATTGTATTATAAAATGTCTTGTATCTTTAAGAGTTATACCATGTGATTGTTACCCAGGAGGTACCACTGACCAGGTGACCCCAGGGGTGACCTTCTATTCTCCCCCATATAATGACCCATGGGCTCCCTGCAGGTCTCCCCCATATAATGACCTATGGGCTCCCTGCAGGTCTCCCCCATATAATGACCTATGGGTTCCCTGCTAGTCTCCCCATATAATGACCTATGGGCTCCCTGCAGGTCTCCCCCATATAATGACCTATGGGTTCCCTGCTAGTCTCCCCCATATAATGACCTATGGGCTCCCTGCTAGTCTCCCCCATATAATGACCTATGGGCTCCCTGCAGGTCTCCCCCATATAATGACCTATGGGCACCCTAGAGATCTCCCCCATATAATGACCTAAGGGCTCCCTGCTAGTCTCCCCCTTATAATGACCTATGGGCTCCTGCTAATCTCCCCCATATAATGACCTATGGGCTCCCTGCATGTCTCCCCCATATAATGACCTATGGGCTCCTGCTAGTCTCACCCATATAATGACCTATGGGCTCCCTGCTAGTCCCCCCATATAATGACCTATGGGCTCCCTGCATGTCTCCCCCATATAATGACCTATGGGCTCCTGCTAGTCTCCCCCATATAATGACCTATGGGCTCCCTGCAGGTCTCCCCCATATAATGACCTATGGGCTTCCTGCTAGTCTCCCCCATATAATGACCTATGGGCTCCCTGCAGGTCTCCCCCCATATAATGACCTAGGGGCTCCTGCTAGTCTCCCCCATATAATGACCTATGGGCTCCCTGCAGGTCTCCCCCATATAATGACCTATGGGCTCCCTGCAGGTCTCCCCCATATAATGACCTATGGGCTCCCTGCAGGTCTCCTCCATATAATGACCTATGGGTTCCCTGCTAGTCTCCCCCATATAATGACCTATGGGCTCCCTGCAGGTCTCCCCCATATAATGACCTATGGGCTCACTGCTGGTCTCCCCCACATAATGACCTATGGGCTCCTGCTGGTCTCCCCCATATAATGACCTATGGGCTCCCTGCAGGTCTCCCCCATATAATGACCTATGGGCTCACTGCAGGTCTCCCCATATAATGACCTATGGGCTCCTGCTGGTCTCCCCCATATAATGACCTATGGGCTCCTGCTGGTCTCCCCATATAATGACCTATGGGCTCCCTGCAGGTCTCCCCCATATAATGACCTATGGGCTCCTGCTGGTCTCCCCCATATAATGACCTATGGGCTCCTGCTGGTCTCCCCATATAATGACCTATGGGCTCCCTGCTAGTCTCCCCCATATAATGACCTATGGGCTCCCTGCTGGTCTCCCCCATATAAGCCCTGGGTGGAGCTTCTCTCTCTCCTGCTGAGGTCCAGTGCAGTCTTGTCTAGTGTGTGTGTCCAGAGTGTTGGAGACCCCATAGTCCAGTCCTGCAGCCGCCATCAAGTCAAGTAAGATAAAGTCACTGCCTTATGAGTCAAGTCAAGTCAGTCCCTGGTTCTGTCAGCGTGGTCTGCATTCAATTGTCCAGTCCTACTACAAGTCCCAGCAAGCCCTTATGGTCTCTGAGTCACTAGTCACCTCCTTGGGCCCTGGCTGAACTGTATAGACTTTACCATCTGTCTACCCTCAGTGAAGCTGCCGTTATCCGTAACTTGGCGTCGGAGTCTTTATTGCCCCCGTGCCTAGCCCAGGATCGGGCGGTATACCTTCAGATGGTTATAGGCTAAATCACACCCTGGCATTACGAATACAAGGGGTTAATGCCATCTGCCCCTAGGGTAACAACATCTGTCCTCATCACACCCAGCTACCACAACACATTAACCCCTTCCCTCCCTTCCGCCCGGCACTGACATCTTTCTCATACCTTGCAGCTGGTTCCTGGCAGCGGTTTGCTCGCTGATCATTTTCTGAAGTTCCTCATTTTTTGAATTCGCATTTGACAACAAATCCTCCAGTTTTCTTGTCTGTGCGTCACCGGCGGCCTGAAAAACCGTAACGATAACTCACCCGCATGGTAATCACCTATCTGTATAATGTATGTGAGAACGTAAGAGGTATCACACATGACAGGATTAGATACACAGTTCAGCAGACAGTATCACAAATGATAGGATTAGATACAGCAGCTCAGCAGACAGTATCACACATGATAAGATTAGATACAGCAGCTCAGAAGACAGTATCACACATGACGATTAGATACAGCAGTTCAGCAGTCAGTATCACAAATGATAGGATTAGATACAGCAGCTCAGAAGACAGTATCACACATGACGATTAGATACAGCAGTTCAGCAGTCAGTATCACAAATGATAGGGTTAGATACACACCTCAGCAGACAGTATCACACATGAGGAAAATAGATACTATAATACTGCCCCTATATACAAAAATATGACTACTATAATACTGCTCTTATATACAAGAATATAACTACTATAATACTTCCCCTATATACAAGAATATAACTACTATAATACTGTCTCCTATATACAAGAATATAACTACTATAATACTGCTCCTATATACAAGAATATAACTACTATAATACTGCTCCTATATACAAGAATATAACTACTATAATACTGCTCCTACATACAAGAATATATCTACTATAATACTGCTCCTATATACAAGAATATAACTACTATAATACTGCTCCTATATACAAGAATATAACTACTATAATACTGCTCATATATACAAGAATATAACTACTATAGTACTGCCCCTATATACAAGAATATAACTACTATAATACTGCACCTATATACAAGAATATAACTACTATAATACTGCTCCTATATACAAGAATATAACTATTATAATACTGCTCCTATATACAAGAATATAACTACTATAATACTGCCCCTATATACAAGAATATAACTACTAGAATACTGCTCCTATATACAAGAATATAACTACTATAATACTGCTCCTATATACAAGAATATAACTACTATAATACTGCTCCTATGTACAAGAATATAACTACTATAATACCGCCTCCTCTATACAAGAATATAACTACTATAACACTGCTCCTATATACAAGAATATAACTACTATAATACTGCTCATATGTGCAAGAATATAACTACTATAACACTGCTCATATATACAAGAATATAACTACTATAACACTGCTCCTATATACAAGAATATAACTACTATAATACTGCTCCTATATACAAGAATATAACTACTATAATACTGCTCCTATATACAAGACTATAACTACTATAATACTGCTCCTATATACAAGAATATAACTACTATAATACAGCTCCTATATACAAGAATATAACTACTATAATACTGCTCCTATATACAAGAATATAACTACTATAATACTGCTCCTATATACAAGAATATAACTACTATAATACTGCTCCTATATACAGGAATATAACTACTATAATACTGCTCCTATATACAAGAATATAACTACTATAATACTGCTCCTATATACAAGAATATAACTACTATAATACTGCCTCCTATATACAAGAATATAACTACTATAATACTGCTCCTATATACAAGAATATAACTACTATAATACTGCCCCTATATACAAGAATATAACTACTATAATACTGCTCCTATATACAAGAATATAACTACTATAATACTGCTCCTATATACAAGACTATAACTACTATAATACTGCTCCTATATACAAGACTATAACTACTATAATACTGCTCCTATATACAAGAATATAACTACTATAACACTGCTCCTATATACAAGAATATAACTACTATAATACTGCTCCTATATACAAGAATATAACTACTATAATACCGCTCCTATATACAAGAATATAACTACTATAATACTGCTTCTATATACAAGAATATAACTACTATAATACTGCCCCTATATACAAGAATATAACTACTATAATTCTGCTCCCTATATACAAGAATATAACTATTATAATACTGCTTCTATATACAAGAATATAACTACTATAATACTGCTTCTATATACAAGAATATAACTACTATAATACTGTCTCCTATATACAAGAATATAACTACTATAATACTGCTCCTATATACAAGAATATAACTACTATAATACTGCCTCTATATACAAGAATATAACTACTATAATACTGCCTCCTATATACAAGAATATAACTACTATAATACTGCTCCTATATACAAGAATATAACTACTATAATACTGCTCCTATATACAAGAATATAACTACTATAATACTGCTCCTATATATAAGAATATAACTACTATAATACTGCTCCTATATACAAGAATAGAACTACTATAATACTGCCCCTATATACAAGAATATAACTACTATAATACTGCTCCTATATACAAGAATATAACTACTATAATACTGGTCCTATATACAAGACTATAACTACTATAATACTGCTCCTATATACAAGAATATAACTACTATAATACTGCCCCTATATACAAGAATATAACTACTATAATACTGCTCCTATATACAAGAATATAACTACTATAATACTGCTCCTATATACAAGAATATAACTACTATAATACTGCTCCTATATACAAGAATATAACTACTATAATACTGCTCCTATATACAAGACTATAACTACTATAATACTGCTCCTATATACAAGACTATAACTACTATAATACTGCTCCTATATACAAGAATATAACTACTATAACACTGCTCCTATATACAAGAATATAACTACTATAATACTGCTCCTATATACAAGAATATAACTACTATAATACCGCTCCTATATACAAGAATATAACTACTATAATACTGCTTCTATATACAAGAATATAACTACTATAATACTGCCCCTATATACAAGAATATAACTACTATAATACTGCTCCCTATATACAAGAATATAACTACTATAATACTGCTTCTATATACAAGAATATAACTACTATAATACTGCTTCTATATACAAGAATATAACTACTATAATACTGCTCCTATATACAAGAATATAACTACTATAATACCGCTCCTATATACAAGAATATAACTACTATAATACTGCTCCTATACACAAGAATATATCTACTATAATACTGCGTCCTATATACAAGAATATAACTACTATAATACTGCTCCTATATACAAGAATAATCTACTATAATACTGCTCCTATATACAAGAATATAACTACTATAATACTGCTCCTATATACAAGACTATAACTACTATAATACTGCTCCTATATACAAGAATATAACTACTATAATACTGCTCCTATATACAAGACTATAACTACTATAATACTGCTCCTATATACAAGAATATAACTACTATAATACTGCCTCCTATATACAAGAATATAACTACTATAATACTGCTCCTATATACAAGAATATAACTACTATAATACTGCTCCTATATACAACAATATAACTACTATAATACTGCTTCTATATACAATAATATAACTACTATAATACTGCTCCTATATACAAGAATATAACTACTATAATACTGGTCCTATATACAAGAATGTAACTACTATAATACTGCTCCTATATGCAAGAATATAACTACTATAATACTGCTCATATATACAAGAATATAACTACTATAATACTGTGTATATAATATGTAAATGAGGGGTGGAGTCATATGCAGTAGTCTTTACCTTGACTCTGTGGAGGTTTTCTATCTCGGTGGTGAGTTCCTCTATTTCCATCTTCATCTTCTGCTTTTCTCTCTCTAGTTTCTGGCGGACTCTCTGCAGGTTCTCATGTTGCTCCGTTGCCTCCAGCAGGGCGGCGCTGTTCTTCTTCCTGAGGGCCGATGCTGTAGTCTCTGCCTGGATCAGGGCCTCCTCCAGCTCCTGCCGGGCACGGATCAGTTCACACTCGCGTTTCTTGGTAGTCTCGACCTAAAGTAGAGGA
Source organism: Hyla sarda (assembly GCF_029499605.1). NCBI lineage: Eukaryota > Metazoa > Chordata > Amphibia > Anura > Hylidae > Hyla > Hyla sarda. Next base: position 1,655,580 of record NC_079201.1, read on the forward strand.
ACGTTAGGCCGTCTCACCTCTAGACTATGTCGGTCTCATAAGAACTTACTAGCTGGTACTCTGTATATGGAGGTGCCCTTCAAGGCCCAACAGTATATAGGGCTACCATGGCCAGCTGTAGGGTTCCCATATGAGCTGTTGTCCACCCTAGTACAGAGCTCAGTAATCTGAGGGTCTGACTCAGGTGTCTGAGGACCTCTACATGGTGCTGAAACCACCTGGGGCCCCCAGAGATATTTGAAGGGCCCAATCTGAACATCCCAGGTCTTAGAGAGTGGATTGGTCGGTAACCATGTAGGACAGGGGTTTTAAACTGTGGCCCCCCCAGATGTTGCAAAACTTCAACTCCCAGCATACAACACCAGAGCTAAGATGTTAGCCAGTAGTACACGCACTGATAATTCCTCCCTTACTTCCCTGGCAATCACAACACATCCTGGGCTGATGATTAATGCATGCTGGGAGTTGAAGTTTTGCAACACATAGAGGGCCACAGTTAGAGACCACTGATGTTGTGGACGATGGACTGTAATACCTGAGAGGCGGATGATCCTCCGCTCTCCTCCAATCTATCATGGAGGTCATCCAGTTCTCGGGCCAGATCGGCGCGCTGCTTCTCCACCTACAAGGTAAAGAGATGGAACGTGACGCATCGGCTCAGACACTCCCACAAAAGGGTTAAAGGTCATATCTACCCTCAGACTATTTAGATTGGTTGCGGTCAACAACCCTTGCGTGACTTTAACATCTGAACATGTCAGGCCCAGGCCACCACAAAAGACCAGCTAGAGGGGACCACCACTGAATCCTGCTCTAAATTTGGGACCTTTGGACCCCAGTAGATGACAGGAGGGACCTCTGCTGGATACTATTTGATGAGGGGACCTCTGGGCACCCGTAGGTGCAACAAGGACTACTGCTAAATCCTGTTGGGAGTCAAGATCTTTGGATGCCAGAAGGGACCACCTCTGGTTCTCATGAGAAGACATTAGGGACAAGAATTAGTCCCTGTAGAATCTGGGGACCTCTGAGCCACCAATGGATCCTTTCATAGGTTGGAACTTCTACCAGGGGACACCACTGGATTTTGTGAAAAGTGGGGACATCTAGGGGATCCACTGGGCTCCAGAAGATGCCAGGACCATTTTATGAAAATATTGCCACTAGATGGCGCTGCTGTAATGCTCTGAAGCTCACAAACATATCTGTAGGCAATAAGATTCTGGAACATTCTCCAGCTCCACTGACATCATCAGGTGTGGATGTAGCAGAGCCGAGGTACTTAGGGGCCTTAAAGGAAGACAATAAAGTCCTTCCCAAACTTCATAGTTACCGCCCACTACTGGTCCTCATCTCCATACCTTGGTTCTTATGGTCCTCTCGGCCTCCAGCTCATCCTCCAGCTCCTCCACGTGAACCTACAGAAAGAGCAGAGCCCATTACTGATCCCTCCCCGGGGCCCCGGAGAAGGCAAGTCACATGGCAGGAGATATGATCACATGAGAAAATAATGGAACAGACCAGAAGATACAACAGTATAACAGTATAATGAGGAGCGCTGCATATATATCCTACAGTCCGGAAAATACAACCGTATAACAGTATAATGAGAAGCGCTGCATATATATATATATATATATATATATATATATATATATATCCTACAGTCTGGAATATACAACCGTATAACAGTATAATGAGGAGCGCTGCATATATATCCTACAGTCCGGAATATACAACCGTATAACAGTATAATGAGGAGTGCTGCATATATATATATATATATATATATATATATATATATATATCCTACAGTCCGGAATATACAACCGTATAACAGTATAATGAGAAGCGCTGCATATATATCCTACAGTCCGGAAAATACAACCGTATAACAGTATAATGAGAAGCGCTGCATATATATATATATATATATATATATATATATATCCTACAGTCTGGAATATACAACCGTATAACAGTATAATGAGGAGCGCTGCATATATATCCTACAGTCCGGAATATACAACCGTATAACAGTATAATGAGGAGTGCTGCATATATATATATATATATATATATATATATATATCCTACAGTCCGGAATATACAACCGTATAACAGTATAATGAGAAGCGCTGCATATATATCCTACAGTCCGGAAAATACAACCGTATAACAGTATAATGAGGAGCGCTGCATATATATCCTACAGTCCAGAATATACAACCGTATAACAGTATAATGAGGAGCGCTGCATATATATCCTACAGTCCGGAATATACAACCGTATAACAGTATAATGAGGAGCGCTGCATATATATCCTACAGTCCGGAATATACAACTGTATAACAGTATAATGAGGAGCGCTGCATATATATCCTACAGTCCGGAAAATACAACCGTATAACAGTATAATGAGGATCGCTGCATATATATCCTACAGTCCGGAATATACAACTGTATAACAGTATAATGAGGAGCGCTGCATATATATCCTACAGTCCGGAATATACAACCGTATAACAGTATAATGAGGAGCGCTGCATATATATATCCTACAGTCCGGAATATACAACCGTATAACAGTATAATGAGGAGCGCTGCATATATATCCTACAGTCCAGAAAATACAACCGTATAACAGTATAATAAGGAGCGCTGCATATATATATATATATCCTACAGTACAGAAGATACAACCGTATAACAGTATAATGAGGAGTGCTGCATATATATATATATATATCCTACAGTCCGGAATATACAACCGTATAACAGTATAATGAGGAGCGCTGCGTATATATCCTACAGTCCGGAATATACAACCGTATAACAGTATAATGAGGAGCGCTGCATATATATCCTACAGTCCAGAAAATACAACCGTATAACAGTATAATGAGGAGCGCTGCATATATATCCTACAGTACAGAAGATACAACCGTATAACAGTATAATGAGGAGTGCTGCATATATATATATATATATATATATATATATATATCCTACAGTCCGGAATATACAACCGTATAACAGTATAATGAGGAGCGATGCATATATATCCTACAGTCCGGAATATACAACCGTATAACAGTATAATGAGGAGCGCTGCATATATATCCTACAGTCCAGAAAATACAACCGTATAACAGTATAATGAGGAGCGCTGCATATATATCCTACAGTACAGAAGATACAACCGTATAACAGTATAATGAGGAGTGCTGCATATATATATATATATATATATATATATATATATATATCCTACAGTCCGGAATATACAACCGTATAACAGTATAATGAGGAGCGATGCATATATATCCTACAGTCCGGAATATACAACCGTATAACAGTATAATGAGGAGCGCTGCATATATATCCTACAGTACAGAATATACAACCGTATAACAGTATAATGAGGAGCGCTGCATATATATCCTACAGTCCGGAATATACAACCGTATAACAGTATAATGAGAAGCGCTGCATATATATATATATATCCTACAGTCCGGAATATACAACCGTATAACAGTATAATGAGGAGCGCTGCATATATATCCTACAGTCCAGAAAATACAACCGTATAACAGTATAATGAGGAGCGCTGCATATATATCCTACAGTACAGAAGATACAACCGTATAACAGTATAATGAGGAGTGCTGCATATATATATATATATATATATATATATATATATATATATATCCTACAGTCCGGAATATACAACCGTATAACAGTATAATGAGGAGCGATGCATATATATCCTACAGTCCGGAATATACAACCGTATAACAGTATAATGAGGAGCGCTGCATATATATCCTACAGTCCGGAATATACAACCGTATAACAGTATAATGAGGAGCGCTGCATATATATCCTACAGTCCGGAATATACAACCGTATAACAGTATAATGAGGAGCGCTGCATATATATCCTACAGTCCAGAAAATACAACCGTATAACAGTATAATGAGGAGCGCTGCATATATATCCTACAGTACAGAAGATACAACCGTATAACAGTATAATGAGGAGTGCTGCATATATATATATATATATATATATATATATATATATATATCCTACAGTCCGGAATATACAACCGTATAACAGTATAATGAGGAGCGATGCATATATATCCTACAGTCCGGAATATACAACCGTATAACAGTATAATGAGGAGCGCTGCATATATATCCTACAGTCCGGAATATACAACCGTATAACAGTATAATGAGGAGCGCTGCATATATATCCTACAGTCCGGAATATACAACCGTATAACAGTATAATGAGGAGCGCTGCATATATATCCTACAGTCCAGAAAATACAACCGTATAACAGTATAATGAGGAGCGCTGCATATATATCCTACAGTCTGGAATATACAACCGTATAACGGTATAATGAGGAGCGCTGCATATATATCCTACAGTCCAGAATATACAACCGTATAACAGTATAATGAGGAGCGCTGCATATATATCCTACAATCCGGAATATACAACCGTATAACAGTATAATGAGGAGCGCTGCATATATATACCCTACAGTCCGGAATATACAACCGTATAACAGTATAATGAGGAGCGCTGCATATATATCCTACAATCCGGAATATACAACCGTATAACAGTATAATGAGGATCGCTGCATATATATCCTACAGTCCAGAATATACAACCGTATAACAGTATAATGAGGAGCGCTGCATATATATCCTACAATCCGGAATATACAACTGTATAACAGTATAATAAGGAGTGCTGCATATATATACCCTACAGTCCGGAATATACAACCGTATAACAGTATAATGAGGAGCGCTGCATATATATCCTACAATCCGGAATATACAACCGTATAACAGTATAATGAGGAGCGCTGCATATATATCCTATAGTCCAGAATATACAACCGTATAACAGTATAATGAGGAGTGCTGCATATATATATCCTACAGTCCGGAATATACAACCGTATAACAGTATAATGAGGAGCGCTGCATATATATCCTACAGTCCAGAAAATACAACCGTATAACAGTATAATGAGGAGCGCTGCATATATATCCTACAGTCTGGAATATACAACCGTATAACGGTATAATGAGGAGCGCTGCATATATATCCTACAGTCTGGAATATACAACCGTATAACAGTATAATGAGGAGCGCTGCATATATATCCTACAGTCCAGAAAATACAACCGTATAACAGTATAATGAGGAGCGCTGCATATATATCCTACAGTCCAGAAAATACAACCGTATAACAGTATAATGAGGAGCGCTGCATATATATATCCTACAGTCTGGAATATACAACCGTATAACAGTATAATGAGGAGCGCTGCATATATATACCCTACAGTCCAGAAAATACAACCGTATAACAGTATAATGAGGAGCGCTGCGTATATATCCTACAGTCCAGAAAATACAACCATATAACAGTATAATGAGGATCGCTGCATATATATCCTACAGTCCAGAAAATACAACCATATAACAGTATAATGATTAGTGCTGCATATATATCCTACAGTCCGGAATATACAACCGTATAACAGTATAATGAGGAGCGCTGCATATATATCCTACAGTCCGGAAAATACAACCGTATAACAGTATAATGAGGAGCGCTGCATATATATCCTACAGTCCGGAATATACAACCGTATAACAGTATAATGAGGAGCGCTGCATATATATCCTACAGTCCGGAAAATACAACCGTATAATAGTATAATGAGCAGCGCTGCATATATATATGTATATATATATATATATATATATACATAATATGATTAGATGCGGTAGCTAAGCAGAGAGTATCACACATGATACTATTAGATACAGCGGCTCAACAGGTAGCAATATATATGGAAAAGCCAAGAAGTAGTGACTAAAGAGTTGAGGTGTCGGACCAGATGCTCCTTGTTCTTCCTCTGTAGATCGGCGAACAGCGAGCGCTCCTGATCCAGAATCACACTCAGCGCGCTGATCTCCAAATCCTTCCTGTAACATAAAGATATCACAAACTAAGGAGATAATATTAACAAATAAACTATAATAAACCTATAAGACAACAATAAAGAAAAAGACTATAATAAATACATAAGAACAATAAAGAAATAGACTATAATAAATATATAAGACAACAATAAAGAAATAGACTATAATAAATATAGAAGACTATAATAAATATATAAGACAACGATAAAGAAATAGACTATAATAAATATATAAGACTATAATAAATATATAAGACAACAATAAAGAAATAGACTATAATAAATATAAAAGACAACAATAAAGAAATAGACTATAATAAATATATAAGACTATAATAAATATATAAGACAACAATAAAGAAATAGACTATAATAAATATATAAGACTATAATAAATATATAAGACAACAATAAAGAAATAGACTATAATAAATATATAAGACAACAATAAAGAAATAGACTATAATAAATATAAAAGACAACAATAAAGAAATAGACTATAATAAATATATAAGACTATAATAAATATATAAGACAACAATAAAGAAATAGACTATAATAAATATATAAGACTATAATAAATATATAAGACAACAATAAAGAAAGACTATAATAAATATATAAGACAACAATAAAGAAATAGACTATAATAAATAAATAGACTAATAAATATATAAGACTATAATAAATATGTAAGACTATAATAAATATATAAGACAGTAATAAATATATAATAAATATATAAGACTATAATAAACATATAAGACTATAATAAATATATAAGACTATAATAAAGAAAAAGACTATAATAAATAAATAGACTATAATAAATATATAAGACTATAATAAATATATAAGACAACAATAAAGAAAAAGACTATAATAAATACATAAGAACAATAAAGAAATAGACTATAATAAATATATAAGACAACAATAAAGAAATAGACTATAATAAATATAGAAGACTATAATAAATATATAAGACAACGATAAAGAAATAGACTATAATAAATATATAAGACTATAATAAATATATAAGACAACAATAAAGAAATAGACTATAATAAATATAAAAGACAACAATAAAGAAATAGACTATAATAAATATATAAGACTATAATAAATATATAAGACAACAATAAAGAAATAGACTATAATAAATATATAAGACTATAATAAATATATAAGACAACAATAAAGAAATAGACTATAATAAATATATAAGACAACAATAAAGAAATAGACTATAATAAATATAAAAGACAACAATAAAGAAATAGACTATAATAAATATATAAGACTATAATAAATATATAAGACAACAATAAAGAAATAGACTATAATAAATATATAAGACTATAATAAATATATAAGACAACAATAAAGAAAGACTATAATAAATATATAAGACAACAATAAAGAAATAGACTATAATAAATAAATAGACTAATAAATATATAAGACTATAATAAATATGTAAGACTATAATAAATATATAAGACAGTAATAAATATATAATAAATATATAAGACTATAATAAATATATAAGACTGTAATAAATATATAAGACTATAATAAACATATAAGTCTATAATAAATATATAAGACTATAATAAAGAAAAAGACTATAATAAATAAATAGACTATAATAAATATATAAGACTATAATAAATATATAAGACAACAATAAAGAAATAGACTATAATAAACATATAAGACTATAATAAATATATAAGACTATAATAAATATATAAGTCTATAATAAACATATAAGACTATAATAAATATATAAGACTGTAATAAACATATAAGACTATAATAAATATATAATACTATAATAAATATATAAGACTATAATAAATATATAAGACTGTAATAAACATATAAGACTATAATAAATATATAAGACTGTAATAAACATATAAGACTATAATAAATATATAAGACTGTAATAAATATATAAGTCTATAATAAACAAATAGACAATAAACATATAAGACTAATAAACATATAAGACTATAATAAATATATAAGACTATAATAAATATATAAGACTATAATAAACATATAAGACTACAATAAATATATAAGTCTATAATAAACAGATGTGCCCTCATTTATTACTGCAAACTCAACATGTTTTGTCGGGTTGTGCGCTAGATTCTGGCACATTGCGCCAGAAGTTCTGTCTGCACCAGAATTTGGCCCGAATTGAAAAAACCTGCTTAAATCTCCATTTTACCAAGAAAACCCAAAAAGGGGCGTGGCTGTCGGGTGAGGGGGTGTGGTCACTGAAAAGGGGCGGGTTACCGACGTTTTTACAAAAACCCAACATATTTACTAAGGTTTCCACAGAAAATGTGGTGGATTTGAGCCGAGGAAAACCCGACAGATCAGAACAGGTGTAAAAAAAGCAAAACGTAGGGAAACCTTAGTAAATACCGTGGAGAAAATTATAGGGAATTAAAACCCAGAAAGAAACCTACACAACACTCTTAGTAAATCAGGGCCATTATGTAGTAATTTTCGAACCCTGTGGGAGGTCACAGGGTGAGAGTTATATAGTGGAGGAGCAGGGTCTACAGCAGTACAGAGTATTTCAGGAGAGGAGTGTACTGATCATGTGGAGGTCACAGGGTGAGAGTAATATAGTGGAGGAGCAGGGTCCACAGCAGTACAGAGTATTTCAGGAGAGGAGTGTACTGATCATGTGGAGGTCACAGGGTGAGTTATATAGTGTAGGAGCAGGGTCCACAGCAGTACAGAGTATTTCAGGAGAGGAGTGTACTGATCATGTGGAGGTCACAGGGTGAGAGTAATATAGTGGAGGAGCAGGGTCCACAGCAGTACAGAGTATTTCAGGAGAGCAGTGTACTGATCATGTGGAGGTCACAGGGTGAGTTATATAGTGGAGGAGCAGGGTCCACAGCAGTACAGAGTATTTCAGGAGAGGAGTGTACTGATCATGTGGAGGTCACAGGGTGAGAGTTATATAGTGGAGGAGCAGGGTCCACAGCAGTACAGAGTATTTTAGGAGAGGAGTGTACTGATCATGTGGAGGTCACAGGGTGAGAGTTATATAGTGGAGGAGCAGGGTCCACAGCAGTACAGAGTATATCAGGAGAGGAGTGTACTGATCATGTGGAGGTCACAGGGTGAGAGTTATATAGTGGAGGAGCAGGGTCCACAGCAGTACAGAGTATTTCAGGAGAGGAGTGTACTGATCATGTGGGGGTCACAGGGTGAGAGTTATATAGTAGAGGAGCAGGGTCCACAGCAGTACTGAGTATTTCAGGAGAGGAGTGTACTGATCATGTGGAGGTCACAGGGTGAGAGTTAAATAGTGGAGGAGCAGGGTCCACAGCAGTACAGAGTACTTCAGGAGAGGAGTGTACTGATCATGTGGAGGTCACACGGTGAGAGTTATATAGTGGAGGAGCAGGGTCTACAGCAGTACAGAGTATTTCAGGAGAGGAGTGTGCTGATCATGTGGAGGTCACAGGGTGAGAGTTATATAGTGGAGGAGCAGGGTCCACAGCAGTACAGAGTACTTCAGGAGAGGAGTGTACTGATCATGTGGAGGTCACAGAGTGAGAGTTATATAGTGGAGGAGCAGGGTCTACAGCAGTACAGAATATTTCAGGAGAGGAGTGTACTGATCATGTGGAGGTCACAGAGTGAGAGTTATATAGTGGAGGAGCAGGGTACACAGTAGTACAGAGTATTTCAGGAGAGGAGTATACTGATCATGTGGAGGTCACAGGGTGATAGTTATATAGTGGAGGAGCAGGGTCCACAGCAGTACAGAGTATTTCAGGAGAGGAGTGTACTGATCATGTGGAGGTCACAGGTTTAGAGTCATATAGTGGAGAAGCAGGGTCCACAGCAGTACAGAGTATTTCAGGAGAGGAGTGTGCTGATCATGTGGAGGTCACAGGATGAGAGTCATATAGTGGAGGAGCAGGGTCCACAGTACTGTAGAGTATTTCAGGAGAGGAGTGTACTGATCATGTGGAGGTCACAGGGTGAGAGTTATATAGTGGAGGAGCAGGGTCCACAGCAGTACAGAGTATTTCAGGAGAGGAGTGTGCTGATCATGTGGAGGTCACAGGTTTAGAGTCATATAGTGGAGGAGCAGGGTCCACAGCAGTACTGAGTATTTCAGGAGAGAAGTGTGCTGATCATGTGGAGGTCTCAGGGTGAGAATCATATAGTGGAGCAGGGTCCACAGCAGTACAGAGTATTTCAGGAGAGGAGTATGCCGATCATGTGGGAGGTCACAGGGTGAGAGTCATATAGTGGAGGAGCAGGGTCCATAGCAGTACAGAGTATTTCAGGAGAGGAGTGTGCTGATCATGTGGAGGTCACAGGGTGAGAGTTATATAGTGGAGGAGCAGGGACCACAGCAGTACAGAGTATTTCAGGAGAGGAGTGTACTGATCATGTGGAGGTCATAGGGTGAGAGTTATATAGTGGAAGAGCAGGGTCCACAGCAGTACAGAGTATTTCAGGAGAGGAGTGTGCTGATCATGTGGAAGTTACAGGGTGAGAGTTATATAGTGGAGGAGCAGAGTCCACAGCAGTACAGAGTATTTCAGGAGAGGAGAGAGGAATGTACTGATCATGTGGAGGTCACAGGGTGAGAGTTATATAGTGGAAGAGCAGGGTCTACAGCAGTACAGAGTATTTCAGGAGAGGAGTGTACTGATCATGTGGAGGTCACAGGGTGAGAGTTATATAGTGGAGGAGCAGGGTCCACAGCAGTACAGAGTATTTCAGGAGAGTAGTGTACTGATCATGTGGAGGTCACAGAGTGAGAGTTATATAGTGGAGGAGCAGGGTCTACAGCAGTACAGAATATTTCAGGAGAGGAGTGTACTGATCATGTGGAGGTCACAGAGTGAGAGTTATATTGTGGAGGAGCAGGGTCCACAGTAGTACAGAGTATTTCAGGAGAGGAGTATACTGATCATGTGGAGGTCACAGGGTGAGAGTTATATAGTGGAGGAGCAGGGTCCACAGCAGTACAGAGTATTTCAGGAGAGGAGTGTATTGATCATGTGGAGGTCACAGGTTTAGAGTCATATAGTGGAGAAGCAGGGTCCACAGCAGTACAGAGTATTTCAGGAGAGGAGTGTGCTGATCATGTGGAGGTCACAGGATGAGAGTTATATAGTGGAGGAGCAGGGTCCACAGTAGTGTACAGTATTTCAGGAGAGGAGTGTACTGATCATGTGGAGGTCACAGGGTGAGAGTTATATAGTGGAGGAGCAGGGTCCACAGCAGTACAGAGTATATCAGGAGAGGAGTGTACTGATCATGTGGAGGTCACAGGGTGAGAGTTATATAGTGGAGGAGCAGGGTCCACAGCAGTACAGAGTATTTCAGGAGAGGAGTGTACTGATCATGTGGGGGTCACAGGGTGAGAGTTATATAGTAGAGGAGCAGGGTCCACAGCAGTACTGAGTATTTCAGGAGAGGAGTGTACTGATCATGTGGAGGTCACAGGGTGAGAGTTAAATAGTGGAGGAGCAGGGTCCACAGCAGTACAGAGTACTTCAGGAGAGGAGTGTACTGATCATGTGGAGGTCACACGGTGAGAGTTATATAGTGGAGGAGCAGGGTCTACAGCAGTACAGAGTATTTCAGGAGAGGAGTGTGCTGATCATGTGGAGGTCACAGGGTGAGAGTTATATAGTGGAGGAGCAGGGTCCACAGCAGTACAGAGTACTTCAGGAGAGGAGTGTACTGATCATGTGGAGGTCACAGAGTGAGAGTTATATAGTGGAGGAGCAGGGTCTACAGCAGTACAGAATATTTCAGGAGAGGAGTGTACTGATCATGTGGAGGTCACAGAGTGAGAGTTATATAGTGGAGGAGCAGGGTACACAGTAGTACAGAGTATTTCAGGAGAGGAGTATACTGATCATGTGGAGGTCACAGGGTGATAGTTATATAGTGGAGGAGCAGGGTCCACAGCAGTACAGAGTATTTCAGGAGAGGAGTGTACTGATCATGTGGAGGTCACAGGTTTAGAGTCATATAGTGGAGAAGCAGGGTCCACAGCAGTACAGAGTATTTCAGGAGAGGAGTGTGCTGATCATGTGGAGGTCACAGGATGAGAGTCATATAGTGGAGGAGCAGGGTCCACAGTACTGTAGAGTATTTCAGGAGAGGAGTGTACTGATCATGTGGAGGTCACAGGGTGAGAGTTATATAGTGGAGGAGCAGGGTCCACAGCAGTACAGAGTATTTCAGGAGAGGAGTGTGCTGATCATGTGGAGGTCACAGGTTTAGAGTCATATAGTGGAGGAGCAGGGTCCACAGCAGTACTGAGTATTTCAGGAGAGAAGTGTGCTGATCATGTGGAGGTCTCAGGGTGAGAATCATATAGTGGAGCAGGGTCCACAGCAGTACAGAGTATTTCAGGAGAGGAGTATGCCGATCATGTGGGAGGTCACAGGGTGAGAGTCATATAGTGGAGGAGCAGGGTCCATAGCAGTACAGAGTATTTCAGGAGAGGAGTGTGCTGATCATGTGGAGGTCACAGGGTGAGAGTTATATAGTGGAGGAGCAGGGACCACAGCAGTACAGAGTATTTCAGGAGAGGAGTGTACTGATCATGTGGAGGTCATAGGGTGAGAGTTATATAGTGGAAGAGCAGGGTCCACAGCAGTACAGAGTATTTCAGGAGAGGAGTGTGCTGATCATGTGGAAGTTACAGGGTGAGAGTTATATAGTGGAGGAGCAGAGTCCACAGCAGTACAGAGTATTTCAGGAGAGGAGAGAGGAATGTACTGATCATGTGGAGGTCACAGGGTGAGAGTTATATAGTGGAAGAGCAGGGTCTACAGCAGTACAGAGTATTTCAGGAGAGGAGTGTACTGATCATGTGGAGGTCAGAGGGTGAGAGTTATATAGTGGAGGAGCAGGGTCCACAGCAGTACAGAGTATTTCAGGAGAGTAGTGTACTGATCATGTGGAGGTCACAGAGTGAGAGTTATATAGTGGAGGAGCAGGGTCTACAGCAGTACAGAATATTTCAGGAGAGGAGTGTACTGATCATGTGGAGGTCACAGAGTGAGAGTTATATTGTGGAGGAGCAGGGTCCACAGTAGTACAGAGTATTTCAGGAGAGGAGTATACTGATCATGTGGAGGTCACAGGGTGAGAGTTATATAGTGGAGGAGCAGGGTCCACAGCAGTACAGAGTATTTCAGGAGAGGAGTGTATTGATCATGTGGAGGTCACAGGTTTAGAGTCATATAGTGGAGAAGCAGGGTCCACAGCAGTACAGAGTATTTCAGGAGAGGAGTGTGCTGATCATGTGGAGGTCACAGGATGAGAGTTATATAGTGGAGGAGCAGGGTCCACAGTAGTGTACAGTATTTCAGGAGAGGAGTGTACTGATCATGTGGAGGTCACAGGGTGAGAGTTATATAGTGGAGGAGCAGGGTCCACAGCAGTACAGAGTATATCAGGAGAGGAGTGTACTGATCATGTGGAGGTCACAGGGTGAGAGTTATATAGTGGAGGAGCAGGGTCCACAGCAGTACAGAGTATTTCAGGAGAGGAGTGTACTGATCATGTGGGGGTCACAGGGTGAGAGTTATATAGTAGAGGAGCAGGGTCCACAGCAGTACTGAGTATTTCAGGAGAGGAGTGTACTGATCATGTGGAGGTCACAGGGTGAGAGTTAAATAGTGGAGGAGCAGGGTCCACAGCAGTACAGAGTACTTCAGGAGAGGAGTGTACTGATCATGTGGAGGTCACACGGTGAGAGTTATATAGTGGAGGAGCAGGGTCTACAGCAGTACAGAGTATTTCAGGAGAGGAGTGTGCTGATCATGTGGAGGTCACAGGGTGAGAGTTATATAGTGGAGGAGCAGGGTCCACAGCAGTACAGAGTACTTCAGGAGAGGAGTGTACTGATCATGTGGAGGTCACAGAGTGAGAGTTATATAGTGGAGGAGCAGGGTCTACAGCAGTACAGAATATTTCAGGAGAGGAGTGTACTGATCATGTGGAGGTCACAGAGTGAGAGTTATATAGTGGAGGAGCAGGGTACACAGTAGTACAGAGTATTTCAGGAGAGGAGTATACTGATCATGTGGAGGTCACAGGGTGATAGTTATATAGTGGAGGAGCAGGGTCCACAGCAGTACAGAGTATTTCAGGAGAGGAGTGTACTGATCATGTGGAGGTCACAGGTTTAGAGTCATATAGTGGAGAAGCAGGGTCCACAGCAGTACAGAGTATTTCAGGAGAGGAGTGTGCTGATCATGTGGAGGTCACAGGATGAGAGTCATATAGTGGAGGAGCAGGGTCCACAGTACTGTAGAGTATTTCAGGAGAGGAGTGTACTGATCATGTGGAGGTCACAGGGTGAGAGTTATATAGTGGAGGAGCAGGGTCCACAGCAGTACAGAGTATTTCAGGAGAGGAGTGTGCTGATCATGTGGAGGTCACAGGTTTACAGTCATATAGTGGAGGAGCAGGGTCCACAGCAGTACTGAGTATTTCAGGAGAGAAGTGTGCTGATCATGTGGAGGTCTCAGGGTGAGAATCATATAGTGGAGCAGGGTCCACAGCAGTACAGAGTATTTCAGGAGAGGAGTATGCCGATCATGTGGGAGGTCACAGGGTGAGAGTCATATAGTGGAGGAGCAGGGTCCATAGCAGTACAGAGTATTTCAGGAGAGGAGTGTGCTGATCATGTGGAGGTCACAGGGTGAGAGTTATATAGTGGAGGAGCAGGGACCACAGCAGTACAGAGTATTTCAGGAGAGGAGTGTACTGATCATGTGGAGGTCATAGGGTGAGAGTTATATAGTGGAAGAGCAGGGTCCACAGCAGTACAGAGTATTTCAGGAGAGGAGTGTGCTGATCATGTGGAAGTTACAGGGTGAGAGTTATATAGTGGAGGAGCAGAGTCCACAGCAGTACAGAGTATTTCAGGAGAGGAGAGAGGAATGTACTGATCATGTGGAGGTCACAGGGTGAGAGTTATATAGTGGAAGAGCAGGGTCTACAGCAGTACAGAGTATTTCAGGAGAGGAGTGTACTGATCATGTGGAGGTCACAGGGTGAGAGTTATATAGTGGAGGAGCAGGGTCCACAGCAGTACAGAGTATTTCAGGAGAGTAGTGTACTGATCATGTGGAGGTCACAGAGTGAGAGTTATATAGTGGAGGAGCAGGGTCTACAGCAGTACAGAATATTTCAGGAGAGGAGTGTACTGATCATGTGGAGGTCACAGAGTGAGAGTTATATTGTGGAGGAGCAGGGTCCACAGTAGTACAGAGTATTTCAGGAGAGGAGTATACTGATCATGTGGAGGTCACAGGGTGAGAGTTATATAGTGGAGGAGCAGGGTCCACAGCAGTACAGAGTATTTCAGGAGAGGAGTGTATTGATCATGTGGAGGTCACAGGTTTAGAGTCATATAGTGGAGAAGCAGGGTCCACAGCAGTACAGAGTATTTCAGGAGAGGAGTGTGCTGATCATGTGGAGGTCACAGGATGAGAGTTATATAGTGGAGGAGCAGGGTCCACAGTAGTGTACAGTATTTCAGGAGAGGAGTGTACTGATCATGTGGAGGTCACAGGGTGAGAGTTATATAGTGGAGGAGCAGGGTCCCCAGCAGTACAGAGTATTTCAGGAGAGAAGTGTGCTGATCATGTGGAGGTCACAGGCTTAGAGTCATATAGTGGAGAAGCAGGGTCCCCAGCAGTACAGAGTATTTCAGGAGAGAAGTGTACTGATCATGTGGAGGTCACAGGGTGAGAATTATACAGTGGAGGAGCAGGATCCACAGCAGTACAGAGTATTTCAGGAGAGAAGTGTGCTGATCATGTGGAGGTCACAGGCTTAGAGTCATATAGTGTAGGAGCAGGGTCCACAGCAGTACAGAGTATTTCAGGAGAGGAGTATGCCGATCATGTGGGAGGTCACAGGGTGAGAGTCATATAGTGGAGGAGCAGGGTCCATAGCAGTACAGAGTATTTCAGGAGAGGAGTGTGCTGATCATGTGGAGGTCACAGGGTGAGAGTTATATAGGGGAGGAGCAGGGTCCACAGCAGTACAGAATATTTCAGGAGAGGAGTGTACTGATCATGTGGAGGTCACAGAGTGAGAGTTATATAGTGGAGGAGCAGGGTCCACAGCAGTACAGAGTATTTCAGGAGAGGTGTGTGCTGATCATGTGGAGGTCACAGGGTGAGAGTTATATAGTGGAGGAGCAGGGTCCACAGCAGCACAGAGTATTTCAGGAGAGGAGTGTGCTGATCATGTGGAGGTCACAGGGTGAGAGTTATATAGTGGAGGAGCAGGGTCCACAGCAGTTCAGAGTATTTCAGGAGAGGAGAGAGGAATGTACTGATCATGTGGAGGTCATGTGGATACATGGTGGTAAGTGGTGGAGCTGGGAGGTGCCAGCAGATACGGTCATGATTCCCGCTCTGGATTCTGACCTCACACTGGGCCCCGGGGCCGCGCTCCTTCTGTTTATTCCATAAAATTTTATTCTGGAAAGAACAAAATATTTAATCGGAATTCTGGATTCTTCATTGTGAATTGTTCCAACCAAACCTGGAGCCCTCACCGAGGCCAGGAGATCCCCCCATCCGGCATCTGATGGTGCGGCACCAATGTAACCATTAACCCCTTCAACCTCCTAAGGTATCAAAATCCCCCAAAACATCCCTAAAATATTACATATGGACTGATCACTGATAGTGTTCACCTCTTCATTACCAAACTACCACAGATAATGAAGACCACCAGTCAGCCCCTTATCACCCCAGACCACCAGTCACCCCCTTATCACCCCAGACCACCAGTCACCTCCTTATCATCCCAGACCACCAGTCACCTCCTTATGGCCCTAGATCACCAGTCAACCCCTTATCACCCCAGACCACCAGTCACCCCCTTATCATCCCAGACCACCAGTCACCTCCTTATGGCCCTAGATCACCAGTCACCCCCTTATCACCCCAGACCACCAGTCACCTCCTTATGGCCCTAGATCACCAGTCACCCCCTTATCACCCCAGACCACCAGTCACCTCCTTATGGCCCTAGATCACCAGTCACCCCCTTATCACCCCAGACCAACAGTCACCTCCTTATGGCCCTAGATCACCAGTCACCTCCTTATCACCCCAGACCACCAGTCACCTCCTTATCACCCCAGACCACCAGTCACCTCCTTATCATCCCACACCACCAGTCACCTCCTTATGGCCCTAGATCACCAGTCAACCCCTTATCACCCCAGACCACCAGTCCCCTCCTTATCACCCCAGACCACCAGTCACCTCATTATGGCCCTAGATCACCAGTCACCCCCTTATCACCCCAGACCACCAGTCACCTCCTTATGGCCCTAGATCACCAGTCACCCCCTTATCACCCCAGACCAACAGTCACCTCCTTATGGCCCTAGATCACCAGTCACCCCCTTATCATCCCAGACCACCAGTCACCTCCTTATGGCCCTAGATCACCAGTCACCTCCTTATGACCCTAGATCACCAGTCACCCCCTTATCACCCCAGACCACCAGTCACCCCCTTATTCCCCTAGACCACCAGGAATACAGGGTATTACCAGTCATGCCATTGTAGATTACAGGCATATTAGATCTTACTAGCTGAACCACTATATACTACCTAGACCGCCAGATATAAAGGGTATTACAAGCTACACCACTCCACACCACCAGTGATAACAAACATTACTAGCTGTATTACTCCAGGCCAGCAGGAATATTGAGTATTATGTGTTGTACCACTCTAGGCTACTTAGACCAGTGAAACTCACTTATTAAGTTTTACCAGCTGGACCCTTTAGACCACCAGGGAGATTGGACATTCCAAGTTTTATTGTCTTAGACCACCAGGCAATGCACTTGCACTACTCTCGATCACCAGGAAAATCCCATATTACTAGCTAAACCACCTAGACCAGAAGGTATGGTGGATTACCAGCTGTACCACTCTAGACCACCAGGTATAGTGGATATTACGAGCTATACCACTCTAGACCACCAGGTATAGTGGATATTACCAGCTCTACTATTCTAGACCACCAGGTATAGTGAATATTACCAGCTATACCACTCTAGACCACCAGGTATAGTGGATATTACCAGCTGTACTACTCTAGACTACCAGGTATAGTTGATATAACCAGTTGTACTACTCTAGACTGCCAGGTATAGTGGATATTACCAGCTGTACTACTCTAGACTGCCAGGTATAGTTGATATAACCAGCTGTACTACTCTAGACCAGCAGATATAGTGGATATTACCAGCTGCACTACTCTAGACCACTAGATATAGTGGATATTACCAGCTGTACCACTGTAGACCACCAGGTATAGTGGATATTACCAGCTGTACTACTCTAGACTGCCAGGTATAGATGATATAACCAGCTGTACTACTCTAGACTGCCAGGTATAGTTGATATAACCAGCTGTACTACTCTAGACCAGCAGGTATAGTGGATATTACCAGCTGCACTACTCTAGACCACTAGATATAGTGGATATTACCAGCTGTACCACTGTAGACCACCAGGTATAGTGGATATTACCAGCTGTACTACTCTAGACTGCCAGGTATAGATGATATAACCAGCTGTACTACTCTAGACTGCCAGGTATAGTGGATATTACCAGCTATACCACTCTAGACCACCAGGTATAGTGGATATTACCAGCTGTACTACTCTAGACCACCAGTTATAGTGGATATTACAAGCTGTACCACGCTAGACCACCAGGTATAGTGGATATTACCAGCTGTACTACTCTAGACTGCCAGGTATAGTTGATATAACCAGCTGTACCACTCTAGACCACCAGGTATAGTGGATATTACCAGCTGCACTACTCTAGACCACCAGGTATAGTGGATATTACCAGCTGCACTACTCTAGACCACCAGGTATAGTGGATATTACCAGCTGTACTACTCTAGACCACTAGGTATAGTGGATATTACCAGCTGTACCACTCTAGACCACTAGGTATAGTGTATATTACCAGCTGTACCACTCTAGACCACCAGGTATCGTGGATATTACCAGCTGTACCACTCTAGACCACCAGGTATAGTGGATATTACCAGCTGTACTACTCTAGACCACCTGTTATAGTGGATATTACCAGCTGTACCACTCTAGACCACTAGGTATAGCGGATATTACCAGCTGTACCACTCTAGACCCCCAGGTATAGTGGATATTACCAGCTCTACTACTGTAGACCACCAGGTATAGTGGATATTACCAGCTGTACTACTCTAGACTGCCAGGTATAGTTGATATAACCAGCTGTACCACTCTAGACCACTAGGTAGAGCGGATATTACCAGCTGCACTACTCTAGACCACCAGGTATAGTGGATATTACCAGCTGTACTACTCTAGACCACCAGGTATAGTGGATATTACCAGCTGTACTACTCTAGACCACCAGGTATAGTGGATATTACCAGCTGTACCACTGTAGACCACTAGGTATAGTGGATATTACCAGCTGTACCACTCTAGACCACTAGGTATAGTGGATATTACCAGCTGTACCACTCTAGACCACTAGGTATAGCGGATATTACCAGCTGTACCACTCTAGACCACCAGGTATAGTGGATATTACCAGCTGCCCTACTCTAGACCACCAGGTATAGTGGATATTACCACCTGTACCACTGTAGACAACAGGAATATTGAGATAACCAGTTGCACCACTCTACCAAGACCGTCAGGAATACCACCCTAGACCACCAGGACATTACAGAAATAATTGAGGACAATTTTAACAATTTATCCATGAGCACCGACATGCTCTGAAGGTCACATGACCAACTCGTCGCCTGAATTATCTTATTTTGAAGTTTAACAAATTGCGGTACAGAAATCTTCCTCCATTTCCCGACCCTACAGATTGTATTTTTCAGGTGTTTTCCGGCGCAGCCTCGGCAGAGTGAACCTGTCGCCTCCACTTACACCGCGCACCAATCCTCGCCCCCCCCCCCCCACACCCCGCTCCAGTGTCATCTGTTCTCTGTATGGAAATGTCATGAATCTGCCAATCAGTTCTGCCCTCCGCACCGCGCGCCTCGTCCATCACCGACTTATTACAATCACCGCCGGCGCCGTGACAGGAATGGAAAGACGAGACGAGATTGGAGTTTTTTCCTCTTTTTGCCTCTCGGCTATGAATAAAAATAACTGCGGAAACATCTGCTGGATAAAGGAATTATTTACAGGCAACAAGTGAGTGGATATTGTCGGCTCCGATATAGACTCAAGAATTACCATATTAACCCCTCCATGGCTGCATAGTAATGCACAGCCCCTGCAATCTCTTCCTGTGATAGGGTTTGGTGTCTATGGAGGTCATCACTATGACATCAGAACTGACCTCTGACCCCTCCGACACCATAGATTAGATAAAATCCCATATATCACAGGAGACAAGAATAGAAATCCAGAGCGGCAGTGAATACTGACAGTGATGTCATACAGGGGGCGGAGCTGTGATCACATGTCATTATATTATATCAGTGATGTTATACAGGAGGCGGAGCTGTGATCACATGTCATTATATTATATCAGTGATGTTATACAGGGGGCGAGGCTGTGATCACATGTCATTATATTACTATTATATCAGTGATGTCATACAGGAGGCGGGGCTGTGATCACATGTCATTATATTATATCAGTGATGTCATACAGGGGGTGGGGCTGTGATCACATGTCATTATATTACTATTATATCAGTGATGTCATACAGGGGCGGGGCTGTGATCACATGTCATTATATTATATCAGTGATGTCATACAGGGGGCGGGGCTGTGATCACATGTCATTATATTATATCAGTGATGTCATACAGGGGGCGGGGCTGTGATCACATCTTTATATTACTATTATATTATATCAGTGATGTCATACAGGGGGCGGGGCTGTGATCACATGTCATTATATTACTATTATATTATATTAATGATGTCATACAGGAGGCGGGGCTGTGATCACATGTCATTATATTACTATTATATTATATTAATGATGACATACAGGAGGTGGGGCTGTGATCACATGTCATTATATTATATCAGTGATGTCATACAGGGACCGGGGCTGTGATCACATGTCATTATACTACTATTATATTATATCAGTGATGTCATACAGGGGGCGGGGCTGTGATTACATGTCATTATATTACTATTATATTATATCAGTGATGTCATACAGGAGGCGGGGCTGTGAACACGTCATTATATTACTATTATATTATATCAGTGATGTCATACAGGAGGCGGGCTGTGATCACATCATTATATTACTATTATAATAATTATGTCATACAGGGGGCGGGGCTGTGATCACATGTCATTATATTACTATTATATCAGTGATGTCATACAGGGGGCGGGGCTGTGATCACATGTCATTATATTACTATTATATTATATCAGTGATGTCATACAGGGGGCGGGGCTGTGATCACACGTCATTATATTACTATTATATTATACCAGTGATGTTATACAGGGGGCGGGGCTGTAATCACATGTCATTATATTACTATTATATTATATCAGTGATGTCATACAGGGGGCGGGGCTGTGATCACATGTCATTATATTACTATTATATTAAGGATGTCGTACAGGGGGCGGGGCTGTGATCACATGTCATTATATTACTATTATATTATATCAGTGATGTCATACAGGGGGCGGGCTGTGATCACGTCATTATATTACTATTATATTAATGATGTCATACAGGAGGCGGGGCTGTGATTACATGTCATTATATTACATCAGTGATGTCATACAGGGGGCGGGGCTGTGATCACATCTTTATATTACTATTATATTATATCAGTGATGTCATACAGGGGGCGGGGCTGTGATCACATGTCATTATATTACTATAATATTATATTAATGATGTCATACAGGAGGCGGGGCTGTGATCACATGTCATTATATTACTATTATATTATATCAGTGATGTCATACAGGAGGCGGGGCTGTGATCACATGTCATTATATTACTATTATATCAGTGATGTCATACAGGGGGCGGGGCTGTGATCACATGTCATTATATTACTATTATATCAGTGATGTCATACAGGAGGCGGGGCTGTGATCACATGTCATTATATTACTATTATAGTATATCAGTGATGTCATACAGGAGGCGGGGCTGTGATCACATGTCATTATATTGCTATTATATTATATCAGTGATGTCATACAGGGGGCGGGGCTGTGATCTCATGTCATTATATTATTATTATATTATATCAGTGATGTCATGCCGGGGGCGGGGCTGTGATCACATATCATTATATTACTATTATATTATATCAGTGATGTCATACAGGGGCGGGGCTGTGATCACATGTCATTATATTACTATTATATCAGTGATGTCATAAAGGGGGCGGGGCTGTAGTATAAAGTGGATGGATTACATGTCTGTTATTTGTATAACACACTTCCCCTTTAAGTCATATAAATTGGCGCGGTCACTTCACATTTGTTTTCTTCGTGGTAACACGCAATGATAATTTTCTGATCTCGCCGCCTATTATAAAGGGCTTAGTGTCGGTGACTGCGCACATTAATGGGTCACGGGGGGATTTCAGCCTCAAGAAAAAAATGTTTCAAATTTATTCTAAACCCAGAATAGACCAACAGGATGTTTCTTCTGCTAAACCTTTTCCTTCTTTATAGCCTCTAGATGGCGCTAACTATGACCCTAAATCTGCTTAAAGGAACAGTCCACGTAAATGTGATGTGTTATGTCTTGTGCATGAGGCGGAGCCTGAGGAAGGGACAGTGCATGGAGAATGGGACGGTGCATGGAGGAAGGGGAGGGGCATGGAGGAAGGGGTGGGGCATGGAGGAAGGGGTTTGGCATAGAGAAAGGAGCGGTGCATGGAGGAAGAGGAGGGGCATGGAGGAAGAGGAGGGGCATAAAGGAAGAGGAGGGACATGGAGGAAGAGGAGGGGCATGGAGGAAGAGGAGGGGCATGGAGGAAGGGGATGGGAATGGAGAAAGGAGCGGTGCATGGAGGAAAAGGAGGGACATGGAGGAAGAGGAGGGGCATGGAGGAGGAGAAGGGGCATGGAGGAAGGAGCGGTGCATGGAGGAAGAGGAGGGACATGGAGGAAGAGGAGGGGCATGGAGGAAGAGGAGGGGCATGGAGGAAGGGGTGGGGCATGGAGGAAGCAGATGGGCATAGAGGAAGGAGCGGTGCATGGAGGAAGAGGAGGGACATGGAGGAAGAGGAGGGGCACAGAGGAAGAGGAGGGGCACAGAGGAAGGGGATGAGCATGGAGGAAGGAGCGGTGCATGGAGGAAGAGGAGGGACATGGAGGAAGAGGAGGGGCATGGAGCAAGGGGTGGGGCATGGAATAAGGGGATGGGCATAGAGGAAGGAGCGGTGCATGGAGGAAGAGGAGGGACATGGAGGAAGAGGAGGGGCATGGAGGAAGGGGATGGGCATGGAGGAAGGAGCAGTGTATGGAGGAAGAGGAGGGACATGGAGGAAGGAGCGGTGCATGAAGGAAGAGGAGGGACATGGAGGAAGAGGAGGGACATCAAGGAAGAGGAGGGGCATGGAGGAAGGAGCGGTGCATGGAGGAAGAGGAGGGACATGGAGGAAGAGGAGGGACATGGAGGAAGGGGTGGGGCATGGAGGAAGGGGATGAACAAGGAGGAAGGAGCGGTGCATGGGGGAAGAGGAGGGACATGGAGGAAGAGGAGGGACATGGAGGAAGAGGAGGGGCATGGAGGAAGGGGAGGGGCATGGAGGAAGGGGAGGGGCATGGAGGAAAGGGCAGAGCAAGACAGAGGAAATCTCTATGGTGCTCTTTGTATCCTGGTGTCATGTTCCGCCCACTCAGATCCTGCAAAAGTCTGAGCCACTGTATCTAATCTTATCATGTGTGATACTGTCTGCTGAACTGCTGTCTCTAATCCTATCATGTGTGATACTGTCTACTGAACTGTGTATCTAATCCTACCATGTGTGATACTGTCTGCTGAACTGTGTATCCAATCCTATCATGTGTGATACTGTCTACTGAACTGCTGTCTCTAATCCTATCATGTGTGATACTGTCTACTGAACTGTGTATCTAATCCTACCATGTGTGATACTGTCTGCTGAACTGTGTATCCAATCCTATCATGTGTGATACTGTCTACTGAACTGCTGTCTCTAATCCTATCATGTGTGATCAAGTCCCAGAATTCCCTGTTCCTCACAGTATAATATTCTACACAATTGATTGGCTGTTACACTTGCTCAGGGGCGGGGCTATCACATCCTGCCTATGCAGAGCACAAAAGGAAAAAAAGGTCCAGGATGTCCCATAAATACATGTCCCACAATGCACTGCTGCAGAACATGGGGCTTATACAGTTACTTTCTGATGACGTCCTCCAGGTCGATCCGTCTCTTGTTGTCGGACATTTTTTCGTAGGTCATCGTATTCATCGCACCGCGCCTGAGATCTCGCGTTTCTCCCACAAAGCGATAACTCAGTGTCTGTAAAGAGATAAATGTATGTGTAATAGGACATAGAATAGTGAGTGCAGATCTGGAGGATAAGATGATGTAACAGCAGAATAGTGAGTGCAGCTCTGGAGGATAAGATGATGTAACAGCAGAATAGTGAGTGCAGCTCTGGAGGATAAGATGATGTAACAGCAGAATAGTGAGTGCCGCTCTGGAGGATAAGATGATGTAACAGCAGAATAGTGAGTG
>NC_079201.1:1980640-2056754 GCF_029499605.1 Hyla sarda
TAAACTCTCCAGAATGGAGAAAATCTGCTGTCTAGTGCCATCTATAGCTGACAATCCTGTAAATCTGTTTGTCCATTTAAAGAGCCTTAAAGGACTCAGGTTTGGAGACCCCAATCACTTTATGTTTTGCATATGGATAGGATTGGGGCCCACCTGCTCAAGCCTCCCACAACTGCCACTCTGTGAGCTCTGGCTTTACACGTGTTTACTTTACACCCTTGTAATATATTATATAATAGCTCTTTGTCTTCATCTACCACGGTTATCAGACACCTGCTATCACTGAATACACATCATGGCAGGACTTTGTAACAAGCCTATATACAGTATATACCTCCAAAGAGCTCCAATTGTGCTCAAACTGTGTGAGCAATATGGTGACAACTCTTCTAGACCTTCCTCTAGGTCAGTGTCTCACAAAATTTTTCGGCTCGGGGCACCCCTACCGAGGAGTAGCCGAGCAAAAAAAAAAAGGCAAATGCGCCGCAATGCACAAAATTCACACTATCTATTTTATCTGTGGGTATGTAGATTACAGTTCTGCAACTCACAAATGATGTCTTCTCTAATCAGTATCGTTCCCTTTTCTTCCCCATCTGGCCCGGCCATCATGACAATTTCTTCCAAGCCACAATTTTTCACCGTTAAACCTGAAAAACAAACATATTCGGCTCCGCATTTTTTTTTACATGGGTGACAGAAGGGTGTACATGGGTGGCAGAGGGGTGTAGAGGAGTCTATGGGTGGCAGGGGAGTGTAGAGGAGTCTACATGCGTGGCAGAGGGGTGTAGAGGAGTGTACATGGGTGGCCAAGGGGTGTAGAGGAGTCTACATGTGTGGCAGAGGGTGTAGAGGAGTGTACATGGGTGGCAGAGGGGTGTAGAGGAGTCTATGGGTGGCAGGGGGGTGTAGAGGAGTCTACATGTGTGGCAGAGGGGTGTAGAGGAGTGTACATGGGTGGCAAAGGGGTGTAGAGGAGTCTACATGTGTGGCAGAGGGTGTAGAGGAGTGTACATGGGTGGCAGAGGGGTTTAGAGGAGTCTAAATGGGTGGCAGAGTGGTGTAGAGGAGTGTACATGGGTGACAGAGAGGTGTAGAAGAGCGTACATGGGTAGCAGAGGGGTGTAGAGGAGTGTAAAGGGTTGACAAGGGGGCAAAGGGGGTGATAGAGGGGTGTACATTGGTGACAGAGGGGTGTTGGGGGTGGACAGGAGTGTACATGAGTGACAGGAATGTACATGGGCGACAGGAGTACAGAGGGGTGTACATGGGTGGAAGAGGGGGGGGACATGGGTGTCAGAGGGGTGTAGATGGGTGACAGAGGGGTTATAAAAGAGTGTACATGGGTGGCAGAGGGGTGTAGAGGAGTGTACATGGGTGGCAGAGGGGTGTAGGGGAGTGTACATGGGTGGCAGAGGGGTGTAGAGAAGTGTAGATAGGTGGCAGAGGGGTGTAGAGAAGTGTAGATAGGTGACAAAGGGCTGTAGAGAAGTGTACATGGGTGACAGGGGGGTGTAGAGGAATGTCCATGGGTGACAGGGGGGTGTAGAGGAATGTCCATGGGTGACAGGGGGGTGTAGAGGAATGTACATGGGTGACAGAGGGGTGTAGAGGAATGTCCATGGGTGACAGGGGGGTGTAGAGGAATGTACATGGGTGACAGATGGGTGTAGAGGAATGTACATGGGTGGCAGAGGGGTGTAGAGGAGTGTACATGGGTGGCAGAGGGGTGTAGGGGAGTGTACATAGGTGCCAGAGGGGTGTAGAGAAGTGTAGATAGGTGACAAAGGGCTGTAGAGAAGTGTACATGGGTGACAGGGGGGTGTAGAGGAATGTCCATGGGTGACAGGGGGGTGTAGAGGAATGTACATGGGTGACAGATGGGTGTAGAAGAGTGTACATGGGTGGCAGAGGGGTGTAGAGGAGTGTACATGGGTGACAGAAGGGTGTACATGGGTGAAAGAGGGGTGTAGAAGAGTGTACAGGGATGACAGAGGGGCGTAGGGGGTGACAGAGGTGTGTACATGGGTGATAGATGGGTGTAGAAGAGTGTACATGGGTGACAGGGGCGTAGGAGTGACAGAGGGGTGAATAAGGGGGTGGACGTGGGTGACAGGGTAGACTGGGGGTGGACATGGTTGACAGGAGGGTGGACATGGGTGAAGGGGGGTGGACATGGTTGAAAGGGGGGACATGGGTGACGGGGGCGGTGGACATGGGTAACGGGAGGGGGGGTGGACATGGGTTGAAAAGGGGTAACAGAGGAGTGTTCCCATGTGACTTATTATATCAGCACTGATGGTGACACAGAAGGAGGAAGGTGACCTAGAGTTGTGGTGGAGCCTATCAGATGCTCAAACCACATGTTTCCTCACATGTTCTTTTCTCCGAATAACTACATTGGTCACTTCAGGGGATCACTAGTTAGTTTGCCTTTGAAGTCTGTATAATAAGAGCATGGAAAAGAAATAGGGATTATCCACAGTAGCATTAGTAAAGATGTAGGATATTTTGGATTATTTGTAGAACCAACTGTATGGATAAAGGATTCTTTACAGTAAGTGCAGTATGTAATGAGGACTATTCCTATTAACAGTGGAAGAGATTTAGTAGGATTCTTTTCATTCTTTCAAATAGCAATAAAACGTAACGTGCATATTATGGGGAATGAACTATTTACAGTAAAAAAAATTGTATGTTTTAAAGAGGAAATTATAGAACCAGCTAAATTTTGATTCTTTACAGCAAGAGTGATGTGTAATGAATTGTTTTAACAGTAAGAGGACTGTTAAAAGCAATGCAAGAAAGCAATGGCGTTCAAGTATGGATAAAGGATTTCTTTTTGCAGTAAAAGTAGTATGTAGTGTGGACTAGTCATAGAAACAGTCACAAAGACCTAGAAGGATTAGAAGTATAGCCATTCCATAACTAAGAAATGATAATTCTTTACACTAAGAGCTGTATGTAATGAAGAGTATTCATAGTGGAAAAGATCTGGTAGAATTATTCAGTTGTTTGCAAAGAAAGCAGAGAAATAGAGGTTTTTTTCTGGATAAAGGCTTCTCCTGCAGTAAGAGCTAAAAAGACAAGGAATGTGGACTATTCATAGTAATAGCGGTGAAGATGTATTCGGATTCTTTTGATTCCTTCAAAAAGCAGCAGTTAATAGTTAAGGTACATATTATGTGTAATAAATTCTTTACAGTAAGAGAAGTGACAAGTAAAGTAGAATACAAGTATCAGTCATACATAAACAAAATTCATTCTTAATGCTCACAGTAAAAGAACAAGATATTGTATATACATCACTGCAGTTAGAGCATTAAAGATATGCATTTGTGAAGGATTCTTTACAGTAACAGTAGTAACACTATGTAGTAGTGTCTTTTGCTATATCACATCTTCAGAAGAACCTTATGTCTCAGCCCCTGCTAGGCCTCTGCGGTATCTTAAGGCACAGCCATGGGCTCAGCCTTGAGCCCTTAGTTTGCAGCTGATTATTACATTATAATCATCAGTCACCATTTTTACGTTATACACCTATATTGTTTCTTTTGGGCTTTCTGCCACACATCTCTGAGCTCATTTGGATATTTTATAACACAATGTGTCTCATGTACTAGGCCTCCTGCCAGGTTATTGTTAGATATTATGAAAGCGGCTCAGTCTAATTGTTTGTAAATGATTGTACTCAGAACACAGAAAAGACAGCGAATAGAAAGAGAACGAACTGCTCTGAAAATGTGATATCTGTGGGAGGACATAGTCACGTTATGTACACTGAAGGAGAATTTACCCACAGACACAATATTTGCAGAGTACCAAAATCCGCTTTAGTTTTAAGGGAGCCAAAATATTTGCAATGGCCTTATGATGTGCCCACTTCAGAGAAATCACTAAATGATGAAGTATGGCGCACGGTAGTCATAAAACTCGGAGGCACACTTCTCTTCCGCCCTATAATAAGCTGTCATTTGCATTGAGAGATAGTGACATCTCTCCTTCTGAGGGCTTCCGCAATTTCTTCTTTTTTTTTTGCATTTTATTTGAAAATGTTTTTTTAATAAAAGGACACAAGTGATAGACACAATAAGGAACCTCGATGATAATGATGCCCATTGTATGTCCTAGATTAGACATTAGGGACATGTTTGGGGGGGGGGGGACATCTGAGGCTTGTTGTGTATGGCCCATAACTTCCCCTACCCATGAACGAAACCATCTTGTGCCTTTATATAAACATGAGCATCTTTATCCCGGGGTCTTTAATCATAGATGGTGTGAAGGTCTGTAATGGTGAACATCCAGTAAAATTGGTACAACTTTGTCTGCAAAATAATTGTCCATTAGACGATCCTTCATTCAATGATGGTTCAGCCATCAACCTTTCTAAAGTATATGGCCAACTTTTAAGTTCTCTTAGCTGCTCTTTTCAGATGGTTTCCAAATGTTTCAAGTACCTCTAGAAATTGGCTTATCTAGGTAAGAAGTTGGCTATGTCTGGAATTTTTAAACAAGATATTTTATTCAGAAAAGACTTTTGGTCCATAAATAATCTTTGAAAGAATGTTTTCAGAAAAATCGTCTATTGCCCCCATGGTCATTGATCATGTATGGCCAGAGTGAAGGTCTGTAATGGTCAATATCAAATGGACAATATCAAAACAATTGTCCATTAGACGATCATTCATTTAATAATAATTCAACCATCAACTTACTTCTAACTAATGTATATGCCCACATTTATGGTTCTGTGTTGAGTGCTTTATCTGCTCTATTTAGATGGTCTCTAATCTTTATAGCTCAAGCGCCTCTTCTGGGATTTGGCTTATCTAGTCATGTACCCCATCTTAAATAACATCCTCCCCAGAGACTTGTGCCAAGCCCTCCACCAAGAAAATGCCAAGGATTTCCAGAACTGAAGATTTAGCAGAGTATATTATTTTACTTCTTAGCGGGAGGATAAAATACAGAAAATAATCCAATGAATCACCAATTTAGCAGGTGCCAACTTGTACATTACCATGAGGCCCCACACTCTACTAACATGATGTCAACTGCTAGTTGATAATTGAAAGTCAATTCCCTGTAATGAACCTGGGACTGTGAATATAGTTGTAGAAACCAGAGGGGAGTTCCATGAGTCTGCAATTCCAAGCAGCTGGTGGCCACATGGCGCCATCGGTTCCTGTCTCTGTACAGTTTCCTTGATGAGCTTAACCAATCTATGAGCTTCACCAATATATGTAACAATCAATGAATAGTCAATGAGATGGGGAGGGGGGAATATTGGCTGCACCAATCTATGTAACATTTAGTGAATGCTCCATAACAGAGGAAGACAGATCTTCTATGCCAGCAGGCATCATTTACCTCTGAACACCCAGGCTGGTACACTTACATATTAGAACTACAAAAGTTATGGTCCATTTACGTTGGAAAAAAATGCTTTTAGTGTTGCAGTGGGCCTAAGATTAATGGCGCGCTGGTCTGCTTTATATTATATAACAATCCAGTCATTCATCAGCCCTTGGCTCAGAACACTTTATTCCCTTTAATGAGGGCAGACGCTGGTAACGTGAGATTCCCAGCTGCGAGGATATGGTATCCGTCCAGAGACACGAGAATTACCTGATTTCTAACATGTGCAGAATTGCTCATTGTGGGGGATTGGGGAGGAAAGTATTAACTTGAATCCCATACATAGTAATATATTCCTGTATACATAGCTATGAAATATAAAATCCAACATGCATGCCCTTATTCTTCATGTTACCTATGTACATTGAGCCTGTCAACAAGCAGGTTTAATGCTATTATTATTATTAATCATATTTTGTCATTTAATTTTAGGATTCCAACTTGACGCTGCATACAGACAACCCGGACCTGACGCCATGCTTCCAGTACACGGTCGTCGCTTGGATCCCTTGCATCTACCTCTGGGCCATACTGCCATTTTATATTATTTATTTAAAGTATAACAGGAAGGGATATATTGTGCTGTCTATGCTGAGCAAAGCCAAAACGGTAAGGATTGTTCCTCTGTACATGCACAAGACATGAATGCCGCCACTACCATAGACATCACCATTATGGCTGACAATTGCTGCTTACAACACATTTAGACATAATACTTCTCACAACTGAGGATCTGTTACAGTTGTATCCAGTCTAGACAATCCACTTTATAATCCAGGGGGATGCAATATGAAATGTGATGTATATGATGTACAGGTGATCTATGATATTAGTATATAATGTTGTTTAACACATGGCTTATGTTTTGCAGCTATTCGGGGTGCTGCTCTGGTGCGTGTGTTGGGCGGACCTGTTCTATTCTTTCCATACTCTTGTACAGAATGACCCCCCTCCCCCGGTCTACTTTGTCACCCCACTTATAGTCGGAATAACAATGGTATGTATTGCTTATCATTATGTTACGGATTTATTGGTTGAGTTAGGCTGAGTAAACGGGTATAACAGAAATCATAATGGCAGTACCGAATCCATCACATGATGAAAACCAATGATGCCTCATGAGCCCATTCACTGGTAATAGTTTCCATCTGGGTTCTGTGATGGCGTCCAACAAATGCTCTAAACAAAAGAGTGATCAGGTTCTATATTGGTGTAATGACACAGGCCACCAACCACATCAATGGTCACACATATATTTAGAACTCTTCAAGCTAAGTAGGATGTAGGATCCTTCACCATACACATGCATGCTCAACATGGTCGAGTGTTCTCAAAAAGAGAGAAAGACCCTGTTAGATTCTCCTGATGGTTACTTATCTTCCTGAGAACAAACAGAAACCCAACATACTTGGTCCTATTTTTCAACATCTGCTGTTAAGGGAATGTTGGGGGCCACCATACATTTTAGATGGTCCTTTATAATTTCTTAAAATTTTTGCAGATCACAGCGACAATACTTATCCAGTACGAGAGACTGAGGGGCGTCCAGTCTTCAGGGGTGCTAATAATATTCTGGTTTCTGGCAACACTATGCGCTATCATACCCTTCCGCTCCAAGGTCATGTCTTCAGTCAGAGAGGTAACAGGATGAGGTGGAATTGTCGTTAACCCCAAATGTTCAGTGTTATCGGCCATGAATGATCCCGGTGTCATGAACCATATTTTGTATTTTAGGGCGTCACTGACAGATTCCGCTTCACCACGTTTTTTATTTATTTCTCATTCCTTGTGGTGGAGCTCATTCTCTCCTGGTTCAAAGAGGCGCGGCCGTTCTTCTCTCCAGTTAGATCAGACCCTGTGAGTCTATAGACATTAATTCTTTAGAATTAGCTACAATGTGTAGAAACCAACACTGAGCAAATTCTTCTCCTCAGAATCCCTGTCCCGAGTTGGATGCTAGTTTTCTATCAAGACTCACATTCTGGTGGTTCAACAAGTAAGTAAAATGGAATTATCAGCCATTAAATGTGTGCAGAAGATCCAGAGTAGTTATCTAAGGTTAAGGGGATGTAGTTTCCTAGAAGCCAATGAGTGATTGACTGTATAGTATTCATGAGCTGGAGACCTTCCCCCACACTGAAAACCTTGAGATCCTCCTCCACTGCCTGAAGTGTTGGGTGCATGGAATAGCCTTCCTGCAGAAGTGGTAGCTGAAAATACAGTGAAGGAGTTTTTTTTATATAAGATAGGGACAAGGACTATTCATAGTAGTCAGGATATCGGGCAGACTAGATGGGCCACAGTAGATGGGACACATTTTATGTTTTTTTTTTTGAAGACCTTGGAATGTTTACAGCCTCGGGTCCTTCCACTGCCCATCACTGACTGACTGACAGTCTTAAGTCCTTCCCCCGCCCCTCATTGAGTTATTGACAGCCTTAAGTCCTTCCCCCACCCATCATTGAATTATTGACAGCCTTAAGTCCTTCCACTTCCCATCACTTAGTGATTAACAGCCTCGAGACGTCTCTACACCCATCAGTGAGTGATTGGCAGCTGTGAGGCTGTCGGCTGCCTCTCATTGGGCACAGTCACTCTTTATCAACTATTAAAGGGCTCCATAAAACCGAATTTCCCAACAGGTTAATTGCCCTCTTTTTTTTTACCTGCTTAGGATGGCCTTACTGGGCTACAAAAGACCTCTAGAAGAGAAGGACCTTTGGTCTTTGAATGAAGATGACACCTCAAAAATTGCTGTATCCAAACTGATTATGGAATGGGAAAAGGAGAAGAACAAGATAAGGTATTTTGTATAATGTGACTATATGATGGTGGGCCAACCATTGTCCAAGTCTTCAGTTACCTTCTTGTATAAATGTTGGTTTCCAATTCACTTATCTGCCAACAAGGCTCACATATCAAGGATACATCTTGACCACCAGCCCCTCAGACCTGTCATATATGAGGACACCATTTAGTACTGTTCAATAGTTTAGGTCTTACAACCACAGTCCATATGTCCTTCTACTGGATCAACACAGCATGAAGAAGATAATAGGATGAACATAGGTTTTTTTATTACCTTCATTTTGCATAATTCAATTACATTGCAGAATGAGTGAAGTGAAGTTCACCAAAACTCAAGAGATTGAGCTGAACCACGTGGACGAGAAGCCCACCGAGTCCGATGTCCTGATCGAGAACAACAAAAAAAGGAAAGAGCCGTCCTTCTTAAAGGTTCTGCTGAAGGCGTTTGGCCCATTCTTCTTAATCGGTTCAGTTTTCAAGCTCTTTCAGGACCTCTTGTCTTTTGTGAATCCTCAGTTACTAAGGTACCAGCAGGAACGAAAAACCCAATTGCATCAGGGGACGTCTATGGAGTTGAATCATTTTCCTAATACCTGATCTCTTATCTTCCAGCATTCTTATTGGCTTCATCAAAGATAGACAAGCTCCAGCATGGTGGGGATTCACTATTGCCGCTCTGATGTTCCTCTCCTCTGTAGCCCAAACACTGATCCTTCACCAACATTTCCAGTACTGCTTTGTCACTGGGATGCGGCTGAGAAGTGCCATCACTGGGATCATATACAGAAAGGTGAGATCAGAAATGCTGAGAGTTGGATATCACTGGTATACAGTCTACAACCTCATCCTAATACACCTCTCATGTCGTCCACAGTCGTTGGTGATCACAAATGCTGCAAAACGTTCATCTACAGTCGGAGAAGTCGTCAACCTGATGTCGGTGGATGCTCAAAGGTTTCAGGACTTGACCACTTTCCTTAACATGCTGTGGTCGGCCCCTCTGCAGATCTTCCTGGCACTTTTATTTCTCTGGCAGGTAACACTGATGTATTGAACTTATTCTAAGATCAACTAGATAGACCATAGACAACCATAGATTGTAAGAGAAGAAATGTGCACTGCCCTCAGAGGAGAGTCCGGGTGCGGCACCTCTCAAAGCATATGGGCAAGTGGCCCTCAACCAGGTGCTCTATGTTCAGTATGCACGATGTGGTCATGTGAAGAAAAAAAAGACCACGTACGGTGCCTCATGTATTACCCAATGGTACGGTGGCTATACAGTAGTCAGGAAATGAAGCCCCTTATAGGTGACTGCTCACCTTGAAGCAGAAAAAATAGCGCATATCACCTCAATGCTGAGGTCTAATGATGTGGCTTGCTACTCAGCTGGAAGGTCTTCAAGGGTCAGCGGGAGCTGTCCTGTAGTAGTATGCAGAGTATGTAGTGTAAGAAGGACCATCAATTCCAGGCGCTGCTAGGCCAAACATCAGGGTCACAGAGTTTCTTGTCATAGATCCATGTATGGATTACATTTATTGTAATAAAACTAAATAAAATGGATGACGCGTTTCAAGGGTAACCCCCTCTTCCTCAGATCAGCATGACCCATGCTGATCTGAGAAAGAGGGGGTTACCCTCGAAACGCGTCATCCATTTTATTTTATTATAATAAAAGTGATCCATACATGGATCTTTGACAAGAAACTCTGTGATTCTGATGTTTGGCCTAGCAGCGCCTGGAATTGATGGTCCTTCTTTCCCCACATACTCTGCACAGTATGCACAATGGGAGTTCTAGTTTTGTTTTAGTATGGTAAAACATGCTCAATGGCCGGGATCATTAAATGTTGATGTATTGATCCAGATCACTTGTTCCTCTTGCAGAATCTGGGACCCTCAGTGTTGGCCGGAGTTGCTGTCATGGTTCTTCTGATCCCCATCAATGCCTTTATAGCTATGAAAACCAGAGCCTTCCAGGTGAGTGACAACAATGATCAACGCTTTCTCCTTCCTGGATCCCCAAAAATGAGTGTAGGGGGTTCAATGGGTGCCCATGTAAGGATTAGACCCACCAGTATTTAGTCCTTGTGGTACCTCTGGCTAATATATAGGGTCAAAATCAGGGGAAGCCCCCTCTACTCCGAACTCCATAGGTTAGAAAGAAAATTGTCGGACGACCCCTGTAAAGTGAATATCAGAGATTGCAGAAGATAGAAGTCTTGATCGATTGCTCATGTCTGCCTTTATGGTTCTGACTCCATCTCGAGCTTTCGAGCAATGGTGTTAACTCTGCCATTTTTAGAGCAATAGTATTGACTCCACCTCTGCTTTAGAGCAATGGTGTTGACTCCGCCTCTGCTTTAGAGCAATGGTGTGACTCCACCTCTGCTTTAGAACAATGATATTGACTCTGCTTATGCTTTAGAGTAATGGTGTTGATTACGCCTCTGCTTTAGGACAATGGTGCTGACTCCGCCTTTGCTTTAGAACAATGGTGCTAACTCCACCTCTACTTTAGAACAATGGTTCTGACTCCGCTTATGCTTTAGAGTAATGGTGTGGACTCCGCCTCTGCTTTAGAGTAATGGTGTTGACTCTGCCTTTGCTTTAGAACAATGGTGTCAACCACGCACCCTCCTTATATAACAATATATGTCCTTTCAGGTGGAGCAGATGAAGTACAAAGATTCCAGGATTAAGTTAATGAATGAGATCCTGAATGGGATAAAGGTCCTGAAGCTTTACGCCTGGGAGCCATCATTTTCACAGAAGGTTCTGGAAATCCGAAAGAAAGAGCTTAACGTCCTGAAGAAATCAGCGTGCCTTCACGCAGTGTCAACTTTTGCATGGACCAGCGCACCATTCCTGGTAAGAGCAGCAACTGATGAGAATCCCTGGGGTCCGCCAGCTGTGGGAACACTACAAGTACCAGCATACCCTTTGCAGATAATCTTACAATCCTCCTTTCTTGTAGGTGGCGCTGACTACATTCGCAGTGTACGTGTCTGTGGATGAGAAGCACATTCTGGATGCAGAGAAGGCCTTTGTGTCCCTCTCCCTGTTTAATATTCTGCGATTTCCACTGAACATGCTGCCCCAGGTCATCAGCAGCCTCGCCCAGGTGAGAGAAGGAAATTCTACTGACCTTAATCCAGCATCCAGTAATCCAGAATGTCTAATAATCCAGCAAACAGAATGTGTGATAATCCAGCATTCAGTAATCCAGAATGTGTGATAATCCAGCATCCAGTAATCCAGAATGTATAATAATCCAGCATCCAGAATCCAGTATGTGTGATAATCCAGCATCCAGAATGTGTGATAATCCATCGTTCAGTAATCCAGAATGTGTGATAATCCAGCATCCAGAATGTATAATAATCCAGCACCCAGTATGTGTGATAATCCAGCATCCAGAATGTGTGATAATCCATCGTTCAGTAATCCAGAATGTGTGATAATCCAGCATCCAGAATGTATAATAATCCAGCACCCAGTATGTGTGATAATCCAGCATCCAGAATGTGTGATAATCCAGCATCCAGAATGTGTGATAATCCATCGTTCAGTAATCCAGAATGTGTGATAATCCAGCATCCAGAATGTGTGATAATCCATCATCCAGAATGTGTGATGATCCAACATCCAGTAATCCAGATTGTATAATAATCCAACATCCAGTAATTTAGAATGTGTGATAAGCCAGCATCCAGTTTGTATGATATTCCTGCACAAGGTAACATGCGATAATCCCCGATCAATTCCTATTCATACTGAATATATGTGATAATCCAGATTTTAACTGTGTGTATAGTCCATAAAGTAAACTTCCTGTAATATGGCATCAGTGAGAACTCATAAATGCTGGTTTATCAGATATACGGACGCCTGACCTGTTTTAGTTACCGGTATATATACGTATTATTGGATGTTGGTTTACAGTTATATCTGACCAAATCTATTGGTGTAACCCCCAATTGCTCTCGTACCCAAGGCCAGCGTCTCCATCAAGAGGATCCAGAACTTTTTGGCCAATGATGAGTTGGATCCGGCGGCGGTGAACACAGAGACACCACTGAGCGGTGAGTGCCAGGATGGGACAACCCCTAGTTAGGGATATTCAAGGAAATTCCTTTCATCTGGCATTTGATAATCTAGAAAATCTGGAAAAAAAATGTCCAGAAAAGACTTATTATCTGTAATATAAATATTTTTTGTTTCTTGCGGTTTCTAGGTGCCGCCATCGCTGTACAAAACGGGACATTCAGCTGGGCAAAATCCAGTGATCCGGTGCTGACCAAGTAAGAATTGTGCAGATCTGCTGTATCTAAGCCTACCCTGTGCGATACCTGATGTCTGAACACTGCTTTATCATCAGCATCAACCTCCTGGTTCCTTCTGGGTCGCTGGTCGCCATTGTGGGTCATGTGGGTTGCGGGAAGTCGTCGCTGGTGTCGGCTCTTCTGGGGGAGATGGAGAAGTTGGAGGGAGACGTCTCTGTGCGGGTCGGTGCTATCACACACAATGAACTGTACTACTTCCTTATGTCTTTTGTTTCAATTTAACATTCTCAAGATCTTTGAACAACAAGGGGGGGGGGGGGAGGATTTATCAATGCACGCACCAAAAAACAGATGTAAAAAAAAAAAAAAA
Organism: Hyla sarda; assembly: GCF_029499605.1. NCBI lineage: Eukaryota > Metazoa > Chordata > Amphibia > Anura > Hylidae > Hyla > Hyla sarda. The sequence goes on from NC_079201.1 coordinate 1,993,523, forward strand.
ATCCCAAATTTTTGCACAATGCTATTGACTTTCCTGCAATTTAAGGTAAAGTGGTGAATATTTTTGCAAATTTTTTTTTTGCCAAAACCTGCAGGATTTTTTTTTATAGTTTTCCCCAAAAATCTATTAGAAACTTTTAGAAGTTTTCATCAAAGAATGTAACAAGTTTCCCAGCAGTAGAAATAATTGTTTATCTGTATGGTGGGTGCAGGACTGTATGTGTGGGGTAAATGGGTACATGTAGAGTACATATGGGCTATATGCAGGTGATATATGGATTATATGAGGTTCATATGCAGGGTGTATATATAGGGCACATGTGCGGTACATGCAGGATAAATATGGGGTATATGCAGTGTATGTGTAAGGTATATATGAGGTACATGCGGGGTATATAAGGAGTACAGGCTGGGTATATAGGGTACATGTGGGATATATATGGAGAACATGCATGGTACATGTGGGATATATATGGGGTACAAGCAGGGTTTATAGGGTACATGTGGGGTATATATGGAGAACATGCATGGTACATGTGGGGTATATATGGGGTACATGCAGGGTTTATAGTGTACATGTGGGGTGTATAATGAGAACATGCAGGGTACATTTGGGGTATGCAGGGTATATATGAGGTACATGTGCAGTACATGCAAGGTATATATGCGGTACATGCAGGTTATATAGGGAGTACAAGTGGGTATATAAGGGGTACTTTTGGGGCATATATGGAGTACATGCAGGCTACATATGGGGTATATAGGGGGTACTTTTGGGGCATATATGGAGTACATGCAGGGTACATGTGGGGTATATATGGGGTACATGTAGTGTACTCACTGATTCGTGTACACGCGTTGCAGGGCTCGGTGGCGTACGTTTCACAGCAGGCCTGGATACAGAACTCCACACTGAAGGACAATATCTTGTTTGGTCGAGCAGAAAATGAGAAAAACTACAAGAAGGTTCTGGAAGCCTGCGCCCTGCTGACTGACCTGGAGATGCTGCCGGGGGGCGATCAGACCGAGATCGGAGAAAAGGTGACATCATATCTAATGAACCTTTCCCGAAAGACTCTTTGCTGTTTGAGACCCTTTTCATTCTGCGCCTAAAAACTTTGTCCTGTTAGAATCCCTGCTCCATCCACTATGTAACTCATGAGCCTTTCCTGAAATACTCTGTGCTGCTGTGCACCCTGCTCCCTCTACTATATAGTATAAAGGGGTATTTGTAGACCTCTGGTCATGTGATTGGGGTGACGTTTACCTGATTTCCCCCCCTGTAGGGTATTAACCTGTCAGGAGGACAGAAGCAGAGGGTGAGCCTTGCCCGTGCCGTCTACAGTAATTCGGATGTTTTCCTATTGGACGATCCACTCTCAGCTGTGGATTCTCATGTGGCCAAACACATCTTCGACAACATCATCGGACCCGACAGCTTATTACGTGGAAAAGTGAGTGCGGAGAGAGAGAGTATATAGTGACCTGATAACTTCTAGGAATCATTGTCGGAGTATCTAGTGTATCTAAGCTTAGTACGTATGGTACTGTCTGCTGAGCTGTGTATCTGCTATCATGCCTGACACTGTCATGTGTGATACTGTCTGCTCAGTTTACTGTTTCTAATTCTTTCGTGTATAATACTGTCTGTTAAATGCCGTATCTAATCCTTTGATGTGTGCTACTATCTGTTGGAGTGTGAATCTAAGGCTGCCCTGGGTGATACTGCCTGAAAACCTCACACAACTAACGGTACTAACGGTAACTTCTTTGTTCCCCTCAGACACGGCTCCTGGTCACACACGGGATCAGTTTCCTGCCGCAGGTTGACCATATTGTGGTGATTGTGGACGGTAAAGTCTCAGAGATGGGGTCCTACCAAGAACTGATGAAGCAGAATGGCGCTTTTGCTGAATTCTTAAGGAACTATGCGTTCGAGGACAACGTGGAGGAGGAAGAACTAAAGAGTAAGTGAGGACCCCCCCTGCACACACACATCTCAGGCGTCACCACTTCTTTACTTTATCAGTATCTCTCCAGTCCTAGATGAGGAAGAGGTGCTGCTGGCCGAGGAGACGCTGAGCAACCACACAGACCTTGCTGATAGCGAACCAGTGGCCAACGAGGCCCGGAAGAAGTTCATTAGGTGAGGAAGAGGTGTAGAGCGGAGGGATATATATGTGCTGTAAGATGTCCGAACTCATTTAACTCTTCCCACCCCAGACAGATCAGCGTCCTCTCCTCCGACACAGAGCAGCCGCACGTTATGTCTGTGCGCAGAAGAGTTTGTGAAAGAAAAATATCAGAAACCGCAAAACCTCAGGTGGAAAAACTCATTCAGAAGGAGACAGCAGAAACGGGGAGGGTATGTGAACTGGTCCTGTATACTTTATCCAAGTCGGCGGTAGATTACTGATGTCTTACGCTCTGCACCTTGCGCCCGTTCAGGTCAAGCTTGCGGTTTTCTGGCAGTACATGAAGGCCGTCGGACTTTTGGTGTCATTGTTCATTTGCTTCCTCTACTGTTGCCAAAATGCATCAGCCATCGGGGCAAACGTGTGGCTGAGCGACTGGACCAACGAACCGGTGATCAACGGGACGCAGCAGAACACCCAGCACAGGGTCGGAGTCTACGCCGCACTGGGATTGCTACAAGGTGAGACCATGTAAAGGGGAGGGCGAATGAAATGTTCTGAATGAGTAGCAGAATGTATCACATTATTCCTCTTTAATAGGTGTCCTGGTCATGGTGTCCTCCTTCACCTTGGCAATGGCCGGGATTGGCGCGGCACGGAAGTTGCACGTGGCGCTCCTGGATAATAAGATGCACACGCCACAGTCATTTTATGACACCACACCCATCGGACGCATTATCAATCGTTTCTCTAAAGACATCTATGTCATCGACGAGGTCATCCCCCACACCATCCTCATGTTCCTGGCCACGTTCTTCACCTCCGTGTCCACCATGATCGTCATTGTCTCTAGCACGCCACTGTTTGCCGTGGTCATCATACCCCTGGCCTTCATCTACTTCTTTGTACAGGTATGTGCCGCAACATCCGCAACGATCAGCACCAGGGTGCACATTTTTCTGCTGCAGATTTTAGTGCCGACATGTAGCGAGAAATCCACAGCATTTACAGGAGCGGCGGCAAGGATGAGATTTTAAGGCTCTCCACCGAATGCTGCCGAAAACATCCGTGCAATAATATTCACCCAGGTTGTGGATTTTAAATCCCTGGCAGTGTCAATGGTTGTGAGGCTCTGTTTACACCGTTTGTCAATGGGAAATGGATTCTGCCCTAGGGCATATAGCGGCATTTATTGTTTAGCATCCATTAACATATACGTTCTTTTCCTTTTAAAGACGTATACGTTAGACGGAACCAAAAACACAGTGTGAACTGGGCCTTTATACGCTGCTGATCTATTACTATCACTGATCTATTACTATTACAACATTACAGATTGTCAGATTCTTAGACTTTGTCTCAGTTTGGACTACTAGTTGGATTAAAATGTGCATGAAATATATGCCAAATTTTTTTTTGTACCCAAAATCCCCCCCAAAGCCATGCCCAATCTCCATCCACTTTCTGGTATGCCAACCCCATGACAGCTGCATTTAAACAGCTGGGGCTACCTACAATCAATCACCATGGTGGCCCATGGGTCTCAGTAGAGCCTGTCTGACAATAGAACAACAATAAAATGATTGCTTATACAAGCCCACTGAGGTGACAAAAAAAAACGAGAAAAAAAAAATGAATCAAAAAATTAATTTAGTTTTTTTGGTGACAATAAATCCCAGAAAAAAAAATGAAATAAACAATAAATAAATACAATCACGGTTTTAATAACTGAGCCCTAACACAGTTCTAGGTTTACCTCATTGAATGTTTCAGTAAAAACGTAATTACAAAACTGGACCCTCAAAAAGCAGGTCCTCATATTGGTCGGTAGATGGAAAAAAATTCTGGCTCGAAGGAGAGGAGGAAAAATGAAAATGCTAATTTAAATTCCTAGGTCGTTACGGGGTTAATAGCATAATTTGTGAAACTTGGTGCAGAAAGGCTGCAGATAATTCACATAGGGGGAGATTTATCAAAACCTGTGCAGAGGAAAAGTTGCCCAGTTGCACATTGCAGCCAATCAGATCGCTGCTTTCATTTTTAACAAGGCCTCTGCAAAATTAAAGAAGCGATCTGATTGGTTGCTATGGGCAAAGTTTCCTTTGCACTTGTTTTAATAAATCTTCCCCATAGTCTCCATTCTACACGAGGCCTCGTCCTTATGCTGATAGGGATTTTCGTAACTAATAAAACTCCAACCAAACAATCCAGGAGCAGTCAGGGGACGTCTGATCCATTAAAGCAGTGTTCACATTGATTGAGTTTTTAACATGACTGTCTGCCTCCTCTAGAGGATTTACACTGTCCCTGAGAGGATAATCAAAGCTTCCCTCCTATTTTAAGCTGTCCGAGCATGCTGAGAGTTGTTTCAATCACAGTGTTTCCCAACCAGGGTGCCTCCAGCTGTTGCAAAACTATAACTCTCAGCATGCCCGGACAGCCGAAGGCTGTAGGCACCCAGGTTGGGAAGCACTGATCTATCAGATCGGTTGTGATTAAGTCCTAACTGTTTCTTTAACCCCATTTCCTGACGCCATTCACAACATACAGCAGCCTCTAAAAACCAGAACTGCCCCACCTTATATATCCTTGGTGACATCACATCCATAGGAGGGGCCTAGATGTTCAACCAATGACGTGAGAAATCTCAATACCCATAACTTCTATAGTGACTGCTAACTCAAATTTCACCAACAGATGGAGACAAAGTTCCTTTGAAATTCAAATCATCTTAAAGGGAAACTACACAACACTTAAAGTGAATTTCCACCAATGTCTACTGTTGTTTATGTGTTTTACATGTTCATAATGGTGAATCGATTAATTCAATACTATACTGTTCTAGCCACATTTTGGTGTGGAGATTCCCTTTTAGATGATCCAACTATGATCCGACATATAGGAGCAGTCTTCACCATATTTATTTGTGTCTCCTTAGAGGTTCTACGTGGCCACGTCACGGCAACTAAAGCGTCTGGAGTCAGTCAGCAGGTCGCCTATTTATTCTCACTTCTCAGAAACCATCACTGGTACCAGCATCATCCGGGCGTATGGGCGGCAGAACAGCTTCATCCAACTCAGTGATCAAAAAGTGGACGACAATCAAAAGAGCTACTACCCGGGCATAGTGTCCAACAGGTGCGGAGAGTTGTATATACCTGCAGAGCGGACATCCTAGTGGTGTGACCCCAGCATGACATCCGACATGACCTGAGGCTGCACTTCTGAGAAGATCTGATGGCACCACCATGTCTCCCTCCTATTCATGACCAATAAATGTGACCATTGATGAAGATGTAGAATCAGAGAGGGACATGATGGTGTCAAGAGAGGAGATCTGACAGACCTGAGGCTGCTCTTCTGAGAAGATCTGATGGCACCACCATGTCTCCCTCCTATTCATGACCAATAAATGTGACCATTGATGAAGATGTAGAATCAGAGAGGGACATGATGGTGTCAAGAGAGGAGATCTGACAGACCTGAGGCTGCTCTTCTGAGAAGATCTGATGGCACCACCATGTCTCCCTCCTATTCATGACCAATAAATGTGACCATTGATGAAGATGTAGAATCAGAGAGGGACATGATGGTGTCAAGAGAGGAGATCTGACAGACCTGAGGCTGCTCTTCTGAGAAGACCTGATGGCATCACCATGTCTCCCTCCTATTCATGATTCTATCTCTTCTCTGTCCAATATATGTGACCACAGATCATTCAGACTAGGTCAACACCGGGCCTGACAAATCAGAAGGACACAGGTAGTAGTGCAGACATGAGGCTGCACTACTGATCTGATGACATCATGTCTCCCCCCTGATTCCTGTCAGGGGCTAAGTTGATATTGAGACCATATTTGGTTACAGATCACCATCTACATCAATACCAACATCCTGTCCGGCCTAAACATGTGACCACTAAAGTGGATGGTGATTCTGATCCACACAAGATCTCCATGACAACATTGGACCTGGCAAATAAGTAGTGCAGCCTCAGGCTTTGGGCCTGTAACTTCTAATCATCCTATTTCTGTGAAAAAAAGAGATCTAACAGATCTGAGGCTGCACTGTGTAACCATTATATGGATAATACTTTGTGATCTGACAAATCAGTAGTGCAGCCTCAGGCTTTGGGGCTGTTACTTTTAGCCATTAGAGGTCTATGAAGACGGAAGATATTACAGTTTTTACAATTCATATTCTATATTGTGATGCAGAAGATAAGGGGGGGGGGGTGTTACTTCCTGACAATCAACTACGATCTAGCATCAAACAGGATCCCCATGATTATTACCATCCCCCCCCACTGCATACTATTCATTCCCCACTGCATACTATCCATCCCCTCCCCCTCACTGCATACTATCCATCCCCCCCCACTGCATACTATCCATCCCCCCCACTGCATACTATCCATCCCCCCCCACTGCATACTATCCATCCCCCCCACTGCATACTATCCATCCCCCCATTGCATACTATCCATCCCCCCCATTGCATACTATCCATCCCCCCATTGCATACTATCCATCCCCCCCACTGCATAGTATCCATCCCCCCACACTGCATACTATCCATCCCCCCCACTGCATACTATCCATTCCCCCCACTGCATATTATCCATCCCCCCCACACTGCATACTATCCATCCCCCCCACTGCATACTATCCATCCCCCCAATGCATACTATCCATCCCCCCCACACTGCATACTATCCATCCCCCACTGCATACTATCCATCCCCCCACTGCATACTATCCATCCCCCCACTGCATACTATCCATCCCCCCCACACTGCATACTATCCATCCCCCCCACTGCATACTATCCATCCCCCCCACTGCATACTATCCATCCCCCCCACACTGCATACTATCCATCCCCCCCACTGCATACTATCCATCCCCCCTGCATACTATCCATCTTCCCACTGCATACTATCCATCCCCCCCACTGCATACTATCCATCCCCCCACTGCATACTATCCATCCCCCCTGCATACTATCCATCCCCCCCACGCTGCATACTATCCATCCCCCCCACGCTGCATACTATCCATCCCCCCTGCATACTATCCATCCCCCCGCTGCATACTATCCATCCCCCCCCACTGCATACTATCCATCCCCCCGCTGCATACTATCCATCCCCCCCCACTGCATACTATACACCCCCTCACTGCATACTATCCATACCCCCCACTGCATACTATCCACCCCCCCCCCCCCACTGCATACTATCCATCCCCCCACTGCATATTATCCCCCCCACACTGCGTACTATCCATCCCCCCCACTTCGTACTATCCATCCCCCCCACTGCATACTATCTATCCCCCCCACTGCATACTATCCATCCCCCACACTGCATACTATCCATCCCCCCCACACTGCATACTATCCATTCCCCCCACTGCATACTATCCATCCCCCCCACTGCATACTATCCATCCCCCCCACTGCATACTATCCATCCTCCTCACACTGCATACTATCCATCCCCCCCCACTGCATACTATCCATCCCCCCACTGCATACTATCCATCCCCTCACTGCATACTATCCATCCCCCCACTGCATACTATCCATCCCCCCACTGCATACTATCCATCCCCCCACTGCATACTATCCACCCCCCCTGCATACTATCCATCCCCCCCACATTGCATACTATCCATCCCCCCCACTGCATACTATCCATCCCCCCACTGCGTACTATCTATCCCCCACTGCATACTATCCATCCCCCCCACTGCATACTATCCATCCCCCCCAATGCATACTATCCATCCCCCCCTGCATACTATCCACCCCCCACACTGCATACTATCCACCCCCCCCCCCACTGCATACTATCCACTCCCCCCACACTGCATACTATCCATCCCCCCACTGCATACTATCCATCCCCCCACTGCATACTATCCATCCCCCCCCACTGCATACTATCCATCCCCCTCACACTGCATACTATCCATCCCCCCCACTGCATACTATCCATCCCCCCACTGCATACTATCCATCCCCCCCCACTGCATACTATCCATCCCCCTCACACTGCATACCATCCATCCCCCCACTGCATACTATCCATCCCCCCCCACTGCATACTATCCATCCCCCCCCACTGCATACTATCCATCCCCCTCACACTGCATACTATCCCCCCCCCCCCACTGCATACTATCCCCCCCCCCACTGCATACTATCCCCCCCCCCCCACTGCATTCTATCCATCCCCCACACTGCATACTATCCATCCATGGCTTGTAGCAGCTCACAGACTCCTCCCAGCTCTATCTATATTCTGCTGCTACTATCTCTATGGGATCAGTATATATAGTAGTTGTACTCCTCCCCTCCAGCTCTATCTGTATACTGCTGCTGCTATCTGTAAGGGATCATAATAAATAGTAGTTATACACCTCCCCTCCAGCTCTATTTGTATACTGCTGCGATCTGTTAGGGATCAGGGTATATAGTAGTTATAAACCTCCCCTCCAGATTTATCAGTATACTGCTGTTATTTATATGGGATCAGGATATATAGTAGTTATAAACCTCCCCTCCAGCTATATCTGTATACTGCTGCTATCTCTATGGGATTAGGATATATAGTAGTTATATACCTCCCCTCAAGCTCTATTTGTATACTGCTGCTGCTATCTCTATGGGATCAGGATATACAATAGTTATACATCTCCCCTCTAGCTATATCTGTATACTGCTGCTATGTCTATGTATTCAGGATATTTAGTAGTCATACACCTCTCCTCCAGCTCTATCTGTATACTGCTGCTATCTCTATGTGATCAGGATATATAGTAGTTATACCCCTCCAGCTCTATCTGTATACTGCTGTTATGTCTATGGGATCAGGATATATAGTAGTCATACACCTCTCCTCCAGCTCTATCTGTATACTGCTGTTATGTCTATGGGGTCAGGATATATAGTTGTTATACACCTCCCCTCCAGTGCCATGCATGCCACTTCAGCTAAAACAGGAAAGCACAAGGCATACACAAGAACCTCTACAATATTCTCTAATAATAGCCTATGCTGCATTATATCAGTAAAAAAAAAATAACTCCCAGAGTGCTCCTTTAAATTCAGAATTGGAAAACTCATCCGGATCTAGTCCTGCTTGCACGGTGATTTTGTTCCAATGTATCTAGTCTGAGAAAACCTCTGGTTGCTGGATAATTCGGGGCTGACATGGGAAGGTCTTTATCCTCAGGATTTTCACTGTATCATGAAGACTGAACGACCTTATTTCCAGTAATACCAGTAAAGGCGCAGATATTATCTTTTGCATGGCTGTTTAGGATCCTGCCCCCTCTGACGCATTTCTTTCCTTTCCTCCATTTCTTCAGCTTTTTCTCGCTCTCTCACTGTCTGCATGATCGGAGCCACCACATCCGCTTCCTCCTCTCCGCCGCTCGCTCAGACTCCGCCCTCAGAATCTGCCTCTTTGTATGTCCAGGTAATACATGGCCGAGTAGGAAATGATAATAACACAACACCTCCCCCCATGTGGGACATAACATTGTGCGCCCATCTGGCAGCCATCTTCGCGTAGTTATACGTGGTTGCACGTAGTTGATTTCCCAATATGGCCGATAGAGAAACATTGAGCTGAGTTTTTATTCCGTTCCTTCAGGTGGCTCGGAATCCGGGTCGAGTTTGTTGGAAACTGTGTCGTCCTCTTCGCCGCTCTCTTCGCTGTGATTGGTAGAGAGAGTCTCAGTCCCGGCCTCGTGGGTCTTTCTGTATCTTATGCTTTGCAGGTATGTCCAATACTTAGGCATGATGGGAGCTGTAGTCTCAGACATATTAAGGTGATGCTGATCATAGAATATGGCCACTATGGTATGATTGAAACATCATAGACCCCACTGGTCTCTGGCTCAATTATCCTGGGTCGGTATACAGAAGCTCCAGTTCTTCTATAAAGTGGTTGTAGCCTCTTCTTATAAACAAGTGACGGTTGTAGAGCTTCTCGAAATCATCTCTATATTTTACTGTTAAGGTAACAATGTCCCTAAACTGGTTGGTGAGAATGACCTCTGACCTGGAGACCAACATTGTGGCTGTGGAGCGAGTCAAGGAATATGCTGAGACCGAAACAGAGGTGAGTTCTACGAGTAGATTGAAGACCTGGTGTCCAACAGGCACCAACGGAGGAGATTTATTAAAACCTGTGCAAAGGAAAAGTGGAGCAGTTGCCCATAGCAACCAATCAGATCAATTTTTAGAGACCTTTGTAAAAATTAAAGAAGCCATCTGATTGGGTGCTTTGGGCAACAGCTCCACTTTTCCTTTGCACAGGTTTTAATAAATCTCCCCCGACTGTCTGTGCGTCATCTGACATCTATGTGCAGGCACCATGCTTGTATCCATCTCATGATAGTCAGATACCCCGGATGGGTCAGAAGTCACAGACTGATGATAATAGACAAGCGGATAATACACTTAGAACACATACCTGATACTACATGAGGCTTTCACCTTCTCTCGTCTTCAGGCTCCATGGATCATAGAAGATAATCAACCACCAGAGGACTGGCCAAGCCGAGGGGAAGTGGAGTTCTCAAACTACTCAGTCCGGTACCGGCCTGGCCTGGACTTGGTGCTGAAGAATCTAAGCCTGAGTGTAAAAGGAGGAGAGAAGGTGAGTATCATATTATTTACGTACAGAATTATGTAGTGCACGGGGACAGTTGTGTCTAGGTCAGCTAGGAGTAGTAGTCCTCTGTTATGTCACATGACAATGTGGTGCAGCTAACCAGATGTTCCCCCTGGCTCAACTATCTTCTGTCAATGAAGTAGTTCCTAAAGTACAAAGTGCAGGAACTGGACTGTGTTAGAGCCTGGACACCAGAATTCCATGAAACAACTGTACTGAACTTCTTATGCAAATCCAATTTAATGCCGTAACATTGGCACAGCTTGGAATATTACGTGGTATATAGCCAGAAGAATGGATATTTGGTCACTGTCCTTTTAAATAATACTTTTTTAGCAGTTTTACAGAACTAAATCGCTGATGTGGTTTCTTAGCATTGGATGTGTAATGACTAACACAGATGTAGATGTTCATAGTCGAATATGTTCTCAGTCCAATATTACGGAAAATACTGATGGTATCTTCACTGGTTGGTTTACTGTGGTGCAATATATAGACTTACTTCACTCTTACCACTTGGTTTGCCACATGATAACTAGAACATATGCAGGAGATTAATCGATGATGTTGCAGTCACCCAGCAATAACTCTTGACAGTAGGCTACAGAACAGAGATTACGGTATTGCAGAGAGACACTTGTTTAGCCATATTCTCAATAAACTCTTTCTTGGAGATTGAAAACTTTAGCACTTTGTCCTCACAGCGTGGTCTAGGAGTACTGTAGGTATGCCTAGCAGCAGCTTAGCTCACACACGTGTGACAGTAATTCTCAAATATCAACTCTTTATACTCAGTGTATGCAGTGACCATGATGCAATGCACATACACATATATGCAATAAACCTTTAGTATCTCATACGCATTTATGTGATATGCAAAAACCTTTTCAATGCCACATGACTTCTTATGGACAATAACTGGACAACTATTACTAAGACACTACAAGCAATTTGTAACTTCTTATATTGATTTATAGGTTGGAATCGTTGGAAGGACGGGAGCAGGGAAATCTTCCATGACGCTTTGTCTTTTCCGGATTTTGGAAGCAGCAGAAGGAATCATCAAGATCGATGGTGTGAACATCTCCGAGATCGGGCTGCACAACCTCCGCTCCATGCTCACCATCATTCCACAGGTACAATGACTCCACATGACATGAATAAATGTAATCCTTGTAGATGGTACCATAATCCACACAAACATGACCTTCTAATATCAAGAGGCATGTCATGAGATCGGGCAGCCAAATACACGTTAGTCTTATCACTGGGTGTGGAGTATGGGAGATGAGGAGAATATGATTCCTTCCCAAAAACAAGGCCTGCAGTTGTTTCAGTACAAGACTGACACCTTCTGAGGCTTTCCACGCCTGGCCCAATAAAGAATCAGCAGACATGTATGAGGTCTTTACTGTTCTTGGTGTGATATCATCTTATAATGTTTTTTATTTTCCAGGACCCAGTTCTTTTCTCAGGGACTCTCCGAATGAACCTTGACCCCTTTAATAAATACTCAGAAGACGACATCTGGAAAGCTGTGGAATTGTCCAACTTGAAAAAGTTTGTTTCCAGCCAACCTGAGAAGTTGGATTACGAATGTTCAGAGGGTGGCGAAAACCTCAGGTAACAGAATCCTCCCTCCTCGTAAAGATAAAAGCCTTGACTGGTCCCATCCAACCAGTCATACACTGCGGGATTCAGGAAGCTTATATCTAGGCTGCTGTATGGAGAATATGCTCTATTAAAAAGTAAATTGAATACTTCCATTATAATACATTTCTTCATTCTACCCCAGTGTTGGTCAGCGACAACTCGTCTGCTTGGCCCGTGCTCTCTTGCGCAAAACTCGTATCCTGATATTAGATGAAGCCACTGCCGCCATTGACCTCGAAACCGATGACCTCATACAAATGACCATCAGGACGCAATTTGAGGACTGCACGGTGCTCACCATCGCTCACCGGCTCAACACCATTATGGATTATACAAGGTATGTGAAAGGTAGCGCCATCTACATCACAAAAACTGCAAAACTGTACATTGTAGTAAACTGGAACTGTAAGCTGTTTCTATGATGATAGCCATGAGATGGGGGTGGTGGGGGAACACTGGCACCGGGAGTTGGGGGGACTTACAATATTTATTGGGTGCCCATGGTCAACAATAGGAGGAGTTTTAGATCATTCCCCCACGTTAATCCGGGATGACCTGTGTGCAGAGTATCCTTTAGGCCACTTAATCTACATTAGGCAAAAATTCAGGACTTTTCATCCTGAAACAAATATTATTTTTCTTCCATTCTATAGTTGACTTTCTTGTGAGCTTTGTGTAATTGTCTTGTTCCACCACCCGTCTCTTCATGTTGAGATTATAGATGGCCGCCCTTATAAACTTTAGTAAAATGTTCTAGTACTCCTTTGGATTCATTGTTCCCCCCCCATGATCACAAGGTGCCCGAGTTCTAAGACCTAATAGCAGGCCCAAGCAATGATGCCTCCCCCCTCCCCCGTGGTTCACATCTGGTTCTTTGTGTTGGGTTCTTTATTATCCACTTCTGTCTTTACTGTTAGAAGAATTGTGGAACATCAGGTTAACTTAAGATGGGCCACAATGGTTTTAAGACCAGCAGTGACTTACTTCAAGATCTCTTTCCATGATCCCATTCGTGTTCAGTGTTGGACATTAGAACAGAGGGTTTTGTAGTCTGTAGAGACTCATCTCTTTGAGGGTCGCCTGATGTGATCTTGGGGTGATCTTAACAGAACAACAGTAGGGAGAGCAACAGAGACCTGAGATTTCTCCTTTTTGGTTGTGTAACCATGGACTGATGGACACCAGGTCTTTACCTTTTGCATACTTTTTCCATCACATGCGTCTCTACATAAGATATTGTTTTCTGAAAGTTGTTGACATCTAGGCATGGTTTACACTTACCAGTCTTTCCTGAGAAGATCAGATTTGTTAGTAACCAGATGTTGTATAATGGGTGAAGTACCAGGATCCCTGCACGTTGTATCTCATCTTGTCAATGCAAACATTCTTTACCTGTAGGAGAAATAATGATTGCACTTTTTCTCCCTGCTCTGTGGATGTTTACGGAATAAAGGCCATAAATGGTGCAAGTGTGTGTTATTAGTTTATTTCCACTGGGTTTGTCTATAATTGTGACTCAGAGAACAATCAGATCCCATTTTATTAGTTATCACTGTAGAATCCAAGAGGGTTCACTTACTTTATCCTCTAACTCTCTCTTCTAATTTCTTTCAGGGTTCTAGTTTTGGACAAAGGGAAAATAGCCGAATTTGACACTCCAACCAATCTCATAGCAACCAGAGGAATATTTTATGGAATGGCCAGAGACGCCGGATTGGCAGCTTAGATTATTTTATATATTTTTTATGTTCCACAATGTACAGAAAATAAGCTTTGTTTTCAGAGCATTCAACATTCCGACTGTAATCACTGAGCTGATATTTTATATTTTAACTTTTATTGCCACAAACATTTGTACGGAAAAAAAAAGGTTATTTAAATATTGTTCAAAATACTGAAAACTAAGAAAAATACAATAAAATCACTTTTTTTTTTACTGATTTTTATTTAATTATTTGCAGCTCTAACAGATTCTAAAGTATAGGAGCAGTACTTATAAAAATAAAATACCGACATATAAAAGATTAAAATAAATAAATCAGCAGGCGCAGATGGAATTTACCTTCATGTTAAAAGAGTTACCGTATACACTCGAGTATAAGCCGAGTTTTTCAGCACAATTTTTCGTGCTGAAAACACCCCCCTCGGCTTATACTCGAGTGATCTCTCCGCCCTCAGTGGTCTTCAACCTGCGGACCTCCAGATGTTTCAAAACTACAACTCCCAGCAAGCCCGGGTAGCCATCGGCTGTCCGGGCTTGCTGGGAGTTGTAGTTTTGAAACCTCTGGAGGTCCGCAGGTTGAAGACCACTGCGGCCTTCGACATCATCCAGCCCCCCCCCCCCCCTCTCACCCCCTTTAGTTCTGTACTCACCTCCGCTCGGCGGGACGTTAGGGTGCGCTGGTCCGGTGCTGCAGGACTGTCCGGTGGGGAGGTCGTCCGGTGGGATAGTCGTTCTGGGATACCATCTTCACCAGGGGGGCCTCTTTTCCGCGCTTCGGCCCCGGAATAGTAATGTTACCTTGACGACGACGCACAGGAACGTTCATTAGCAACGTCCCTCTGCGTCGTCGTCAAGGCAACGCCTCTATTCCGGGCCCGAAGCGTGGAAAAGAGGCCAGTCCTGCAGCACAGATGGCCCGGACCAGCGCACCCTAACGTCCCGCCGAGCGGAGGTGAGTACAAAACTAAAGGGGGGGGGGGGCTGGATGATGTCGAAGGCCGCAGTGGTCTTCAACCTGCGGACCTCCAGAGGTTTCAAAACTACAACTCCCAGCAAGCCCGGACAGCCATCCAGCAAGCCCGGACAGCCGGGACTTGCTGGGAGTTGTAGTTTTGAAACCTCTGGAGGTCCGCAGGTTGCAGACCACTGTATCAGACATTGACAAGCGGTGATGATGAAGGGGGGGGGGCTGATGATATGTGGAATGATGACAAGGGGATGATGAAGGGGGGGGGGATGATGACAGGGGGATGATGAAGGGGGGGTGTGGGATGATGACAAGGGGATGATGAAGGGGGGGTGGTATGATGACAGGGGATGATGAATGGGGGTGTGGGATGATGAAAAGGGGATGATGAAGGGGGGGTATGGGATGATGACAGGGAATGATGAAGGGGGGGTATGGGATGATGACAGGGAATGATGAAGGGGGGGTATGGGATGATGACAGGGGATGATGAAGGGGGGGGCGGGATGATGACATGGGGATGATGAAGGGGGGGTATGGGATGATGACAGGGGATGATGAAGGGGGGGTGTGGGATGATGACAGGGGATGATGAAGGGGGGGTGGGATGATGACAAGGGGATGATGAAGGGGGGGTGTGGGATGATGACAAGGGGATGATGAAGGGGGGGTGTGGGATGATGACAAGGGGATGATGAAGGGGGGGGGTGGGATGATGACAAGGGGATGATGAAGGGGGGAGGGTGTGGGATGATAACAGGGGGATGATGAAGGGGGGGTGTGGGATGATGACAAGGGGATGATGAAGGGGGGGTGTGGGATGATGACAAGGGGATTATGAAGGGGGCGTGTGGGATGATGACAAGGGGATGATGAAGGGGGGGTGTGAGATGATAACAGGGGGATGATGAAGGGGGGGTGTGGGATGATGACAAGGGGATGATGAAGGGGGGTGTGTGGGATAACAGGGGGATGATGAAGGGGGGGTGTGGGATGATGACAAGGGGATGATGAAGGGGGGGTGTGGGATGATAACAGTGGGATGATGAAGGGGGGGTGTGAGATGATAACAGGGGGATGATGAAGGGGGGGTGTGGGATGATGACAAGGGGATGATGAAGGGGGGTGTGTGGGATAACAGGGGGATGATGAAGGGGGGGTGTGGGATGATGACAAGGGGATGATGAAGGGGGGGTGGGATGATGACAAGAGGATGATGAAAGGGGGGTGTGGGATGATGACAAGGGGATGATGAAGGGGGGGTGGGATGATGACAAGAGGATGATGAAAGGGGGGTGTGGGATGATAACAGGGGGATGATGAAGGGGGGTGTGGGATGATGACAAGGGGATGATGAAGGGGGTGTGTGGGATGATGACAAGGGGATGATGAAGGGGGGGTGGGATGATGACAAGGGGATGATGAAGGGGGTGTGTGGGATGATGACAAGGGGATGATGAAGGGGGGGTGGGATGATGACAAGGGGATGATGAAGGAGGGGTGGGATGATGACAAGGGGATGATGAAGGGGGGTGTGGGATGATGACAGGGGGATGATGAAGGGGGTGTGTGGGATGATGACAAGCGCTGATGATGAAGGGGGGATGATGACAGGGTGATGATGATGAGAGTGTTAATGACGGGGGTCTGGATGATGACAGGGGGGATGATGTATTTCCCACCCTAGGCTTATACTCGAGTCAATAACGTTTCCTGGGATTTTGGGGTGAAATTATGGGCCTCGGCTTATATTCAGGTCGGCTTATACTCGAGTATATACGGTAAGTAATATGATAGACCCGCAAGGTTATACCAGCATGGTCTATATCATATCACTATATACAGGAGATATATAACTTATACCAGCTGTACATATATATTATATACAGTATATACCAGGTTATATCAGCATGGTCCATATCACTATATACAGGATATATATAACTTATACCAGCTGTACATATATATTATATACAGTATATACAAAGGTTATACCAGCATTGTCCATATCACTATATACAGGAGATATATAACTTATACCAGCTGTACATATATATTATATACAGTATATACCCAGGTTATACCAGCATTGTCCATATCACTATATACAGGAGATATATAACTTATACCAGCTGTACATATATATTATATACAGTATATACCAGGTTATACCAGCATGGTCCATATCACTATATACAGGATATATATAACTTATACCAGCTGTACATATATATTATATACAGTATATACCCAGGTTATACCAGCATGGTCCATATCACTATATACAGGAGATATATAACTTATACCAGCTGTACATATATAATTATATACAGTATATACCAGCATGGTCCATATCACTATATACAGGATATATATAACTTATACCAGCTGTACATATATATTATATACAGTATATACCAGGTTATACCAGCATAGTCCATATCACTATATACAGGAGATATATAACTTATACCAGCTGTACATATATATTATATACAGTATATACCAGGTTATACCAGCATGGTCCATATCACTATATACAGGAGATATATAACTTATACCAGCTGTACATATATATTATATACAGTATATACCAGGTTATACCAGCATGGTCCATATCACTATATACAGGAGATATATAACTTATACCAGCTGTACATATATATTATATACAGTATATACCCAGGTTATACCAGCATGGTCCATATCACTATATACAGGAGATATATAACTTTTACCAGCTGTACATATATATTATATACAGTATATACCAGGTTATACCAGCATGGTCAATATCACTATATACTGGAGATATATAACTTATACCAGCTGTGCATATATATTATATACAGTATATACCCAGGTTATACCAGCATGGTCCATATCACTATATACAGGAGATATATAGCTTATACCAGCTGTACATATACATTATATACAGTATATACCAGGTTATAGCAGCATGGTCCATATCACTATATACAGGAGATATATAACTTATACCAGCTGTACATATATATTATATACAGTATGTACCAGGTTATACCAGCATGGTCCATATCACTATATACAGGAGATATATAACTTATACCAGCTGTACATATATATTATATACAGTATATACCAGGTTATACCAGCATGGTCCATATCACTATATACAGGAGATATATAACTTATACCAGCTGTACATATATATTATATACAGTATATACCCAGGTTATGCCAGCATGGTCCATATCACTATATACAGGAGATATATAACTTATACCAGCTGTACATATATATTATATACAGTATGTACCAGGTTATACCAGCATGGTCCATATCACTATATACAGGAGATATATAACTTATACCAGCTGTACATATATATTATATACAGTATATACCAGGTTATACCAGCATGGTCCATATCACTATATACAGGAGATATATAACTTATACCAGCTGTACATATATATTATATACAGTATATACCCAGGTTATGCCAGCATGGTCCATATCACTATATACAGGAGATATATAACTTATACCAGCTGTACATATATATTATATACAGTATGTACCAGGTTATACCAGCATGGTCCATATCACTATATACAGGAGATATATAACTTATAACAGCTGTACATATATATTATATACAGTATATACTCAGGTTATACCAGCATGGTCCATATCACTATATACAGGAGATATATAACTTATACCAGCTGTACATATATAATTATATACAGTATATACCAGCATGGTCCATATCACTATATACAGGAGATATATAACTTATACCAGCTGTACATATATATTATATACAGTATATATCAGGTTATACCAGCATGGTCCATATCACTATATACAGGAGATATAACTTATACCAGCTGTACATATATATTATATACAGTATATACCAGGTTATACCAGCATGGTCCATATCACTATATACAGCAGATATATAACTTATACCAGCTGTACATATATATTATATACAGTCTATACCAGGTTATACCAGCATGGTCCATATCACTATATACAGGAGATATATAACTTATACCAGCTGTACATATATATATTATATACAGTATATACCCAGGTTATACCAGCATGGTCAATATCACTATATACAGGAGATATATAACTTATACCACCTGTACATATATATTATATACAGTATATACACAGGTTATAACAGCATGGTCCATATCACTATATACAGGAGATACATAACTTATACCGGCTGTGCATATATATTATATACAGTATATACCAGCATGGTCCATATCACTATATACTGGAGATATATAACTTATACCAGCTGTACATATATATTATATACAGTATATACCAGGTTATACCAGCATGGTCCATAACACTATATACAGGAGATATATAACTTATACCAGCTGTACATATATATTATATACAGTATATACCAGGTTGTACCAGCATGGTCCATATCACTATATACAGGAGATATATAACTTATACCAGCTGTACATATATATTATATACAGTATATACCAGCATGGTCCATAACACTATATACAGGAGATATATAACTTATACCAGCTGTACATATATATTATATACAGTATATACCAGGTTATACCAGGTTATACCAGCATGGTCCATATCACTATATACAGGATATATATAACTTATACCAGCTGTGCATATATATTATATACAGTATATACCAGCATGGTCCATATCACTATATACTGGAGATATATAACTTATACCAGCTGCACATATATATTATATACAGTATATACCAGGTTATACCAGCATGGTCCATATCACTATATACAGCAGATATATAACTTATACCAGCTGCACATATATATTATAAACCAGGTTATACATGGTCTATATCACTATGTACAGTATATATAACTTATAACAGCTGTACATATATAATTATATACAGTATATACCAAGGTTATACCAGTTGTACATATTCTACACTTTCTTCCTCATTGGAATACAGAGAAGTAATAAATCAAAGTTCACAGTTGTGGTCACAGCTTCTGCTCGTACTGCATCAGACATACATGGGACTTCAGGGAAGGCCAAGAGAAAACATGTCCCGAATGCAATCAAAGGTTCTGGAGACGACCTCCAGTGAAGAAGAACCTGAAGCTACACAACATAGCGGATGCCTTCCAGCACCAGCAGCAAGTGGAAGAAGTGCAGGAGATACAGAGGGGTAATCTCCGAGAAGTTCTGAAGACGCTGTCCTCCAGGAAGGAGACATATAGTAAAATTGTCCAGACAATGGTGGACAAGATCCGACATTTACAGAAAAAAACTAGGGAATATCCAAGATCAGGACACTGTTCGAAAAGATTCAGGAGAAGATATCGACATTAGAACAGAAGATCCTGAGACCCATCTCGGCTGGTACCAGCAGGCAACACTACCAGTCCAAGATCTGATCCTAAAGGTGGAGAAGGACGTGCTGTATACGGATATCCAGCACCACATTAATGGAATATCTAACACAGAACCAGACACAAGGGACTATAATGGGACTATAGACAGCCGGAGACCCCCAGTAAAGGAGCTGGGATTGATTGCTGAGATCTTACACGCAGGTCTATATATTCACAAAGGGATCTACATTTAGGAACCTACAAACATCTACCTGGACATTAATACTCTTCATGTACCCATGTCTTCTAACTTGGGAGTCTTCATGCCAGGTACGAAATAACTGCAGCATACCAGAAACTTCCTCGAGCCTTCACCTTCATCCTTACAACAAGAAGCTGCACAACATAGCTAAGCCCAGGAGGAGATACTGGGAGGTGACATCCGAGAGGTTCTGAAGACTTTGTTCTCAAAGGAGAATTGTAAAAAAAAATCCGACACTGGAAGATGAGCAAAGAGAATTACAAAAGGCAGATGAAACGTCAAAGAAGATCGGAACGCTGTTCATCGATATAAGTACATAAAGATATTAGAGAAGAGGGTAATGAGTGCCATCTCCAGCTGGTATGACCAGGTGACAATACCCATCTATGATCGCATCATATACATGGAGATGAAGAAGGACAAGGATATCAAGCACCACATTGATAAGATGTCCAACAGGGAACCAGGTACGAGGAACTATAGAGACACTGTAGAAAGACCTGTCAGGGACACAGAGACCCCCTCACTGAGGGTGGGTGATCTGGGGCTGAGTCTGATCTCATAGATGTTATCCACAGGTTTAACAGATATTATTGCAGGGATCTATATTGAGGAACCTACAAACATCTACCTGGAAATTAAGGCTCCTCACATACCCACATATGATGATTTGGAGTCTTCATCTGGGATCCAAGGAAACTGTAACACACTGGAAACTCCTAGGAGACTTCAATTGCACCCTCAGGCCTTAAACACCAGTGTCGTTTCCTTTTGCCAACACGCATGGAAGGTGGAAAGCAGTGATCTGGGGGTCCGGAGGGTTGGGGTCTACTATTCAGTATGCACAGCACAAGTGGCCAGTTCTCCATAGGAGACAATAAGAAATCATGGTGTCTGCACAGATACAAGAGTTGATAAGTAACGATGCATGACCGTAACGTCACACATACCGTATGTGAGCGCCACCGATAGGCTGAGAATGGATCTGGACTACGAGGCTGAACAGCTGTCCTTCCATGAGCTGGGGTACCCTATAAGACACCCGCACACCTTCACCACCACCTTCTCCGAGCCCCTCCAAGCCACCTTCTAGATGTGGAGAAGCACTGACTCTAAATGTTTTTGGATGGATATTGTTGAGCTGTGTCGTGGTTCACGTTGGTGGGACAGGATGTACACGGGGTTCCTCCAGCCTGGTATGACTATATAGAATATAATACTGCAGATATGTAACATACGGTAGCAGCCATGGGGGCACAGGGGTTGCTTTCCTGAAGGAAAGGACAATAAGTCCAATTATGCAGCCCCCAGGAAAGGTAAGGAGGGTCCCCAACCCAGCCTAGTGAATATAATATATACAGTGTATGCACCCTTGAAAGAAGTTGTCAGGAATGGAAAACCACAGCTAATTTCGTCCAAAAACATTGCCATCTCTGTTTTCAGGTTGTGTGCGGCATTGAGGTGAAAGGAGACAAGTTGCAATACCACACCCAACCTGAGGACAGGGGTGGCACCGTTATTGGAAGAAATAAGCTCTGGTTTTCTATTTCTGGACAACCCCTTTAAGTTTGTGATTGTTCTGTATTATTTTGTTGTTTCATTGTTACCTATTACTTTTTATGTCAGGTATTTATTAGGTGTTATATGAAAAAAAAGGAAAAACAAAAAGACTCCAGCTCACCCGTTGCATGTGATCATATGGAGAAAAGCTTCATGGCAGGGAGCACAGGAGGAAACATCAAGCCATATTCTTGGTTAGTCACAAGGCAATCCAACAGGTGGGGGAAGGGGGCTCCAGCTCCACAATGGAATTATTTCGCTAAATATTAAAAAAACAAAAGGGACTAAACAAAAACATAAGTGCTCAAGTGAGTTAAAACCCAGGTATCCCGACGCGTTTCAAACTATGCAGTTCTTAGTCATGGCTTGAAGTCTGCTTGCTACAAACAGCTTTATATACTGCAATATTCCCAACAATTCAGAGACTGCTTCTCTGCCGTGGACGGAACTTCTTCCAGCTGGAAGGAGACCAGGACGGTTTGTATAAAGAAATTAGTACACAGAAATGACTGAACCAAGGAAAAATAATAATAAGTGCCACCAATTCAAGACACACACGACAGGTAAAGAATACATGCTTAATAGAAATAAGCCAAATCGTTCCTGAAATTCATGCCCTGTGGATACCTGGTATACGAGTCAGTATACAAAAGGCTTCCCTTTTAGTAAAGCCCGGGACCAATCTCCACCCCTTCGTGGAGGGTGGACTCCTTCAATGCCGTATACCTCCAAACACGAAGTCTCACCTCTGTGGACTTCAATAATGTATTATAATTAAAAAAATATGGGGCTCAGTGTAACAGATGTTTAACCAATAAACAGGTTATTAAAAGTAAATTATGCACAATTATATAATATGACCTGTGAATCAATGGGTCCTAGTGAGTCGTCTGGGTCACCTCTTAATCAATAAAATACTATTCAGATCATTGGAAATGTAAAACATATATAAAAGATAATAGACTGATAGAACATGTGACCATACACCTAATAGAACTAGTCTGAGTATTCCAAACAGCAAGTTCTGTTACTGTCTCTTAGTATGCTTAAAGGGAACCAATCATCAGATTTTACCCTATATAACACTTGGTAAAGCGTTATATAGGGTAAAATCTTTATTTTCACCATTCCTGGGGGACGCTCCTGCCCCCAGGGATGGTGAAGATATGAAGTTATAAACTAGTCACCGCCACCGCCGTAAGTAGTCACCAGGGCGGGGAGCTCTTTTCATCTACTCCCGTTCTTCGGCCTGGAGCAACGCCCCCTCCGCTTGATTGACAGGCCGCGGAGACACTCTGCTCCGTCTGTTCAGTGAGCGAAACAATGACGCGGCCCATCAATCAACCGGAGGGGGCGTCGCTCCCGGACGAAGAACGGGAGTAGATGAGAAGAGCTCCCCGCTCTGGTGACTACTTACAGCGGCGGCGGTGACTAGTTTATAACTTCATATCTTCACCATCCCTGGGGGCAGCAGCATCCCCCGGGAATGGCGAAAATAAAGATTTTACCCTATATAACGCTTTACCAAGCGTTATATAGGGTAAAATCTGATGATTGGTTCCCTTTAACAAGCAGACTTGGGGATAGTTCTCCGTTAGTATCCTCAGAGGTTACATGCAATGCATGCAGTACGTTCAGTTGCAATGTTGCTCACCAATCCTAGGATGTTGGATATAGGTGAGGAAAATGTACCTTCCTGTAACACCGGTCTTCTGTACCAATGTCGCTACTCGTATGCACCTTGGTGTTCTGTGATAAGACGTCTAAATAAAGGCTGAAGTTTTATCCACATGCTGGCTCACCTGTCTTCTTCTACTTTTGTTCCATGCACCAGAGTATGTGATGATCCGTGCACACAAATGGTTAATTGTCATACAACTACGATGTATGCTGCCCTACCTGAGAGTTGCATAAATCTTATGACAGGTACGCTGAGCAGGCGCGCTCAGTATTCCACAATATTCATGAGATACCACTCCTCTAGTAGGCCAATCCAACGTGGTAGCAGAGGAGTGGGCAGTGGGGACCACCTTGTATGTGGGGCCAGGAGCTGGAGCTCCCCTGATAATCCTGCCCTGCCTTTATTAGAGAAACATGGAAGGAGGCCATGGAGGAAGCCACTGCTGGCCAAAAGAACATTGTGGCCTGTTTCAAGTTTACTGATGAGACAACATGGAACATTACAGCATAAGGTATTTATATGGAAGAACCCTACATCAGCAGAATGTAAGGGCAGCCTGCCATGGCCTAAAGCTGAAGAGATGCTGGCTCAAAGAACACAAAGAAATTGTCACACCAGGTCGGGAACAGTGCGACCGAAATCTAGCCACAACCACCGCCCTACCTACTGAAACAATCTTCCCTAAACAGCCCCTCAAACAAGCTGAAAGCCCTGAGAAGTTTAAATCTCCCGCCCCTGGGAGGCATAAGCTGATTGGCCCACACCTCCTCATTGGTTGGCCTGGCCAAGGGAGTACAGAAGCCTGGACAAGGTGCGTATGCAACAGAAATCAAACAAAAATTGAGGGGAAAAATGGCGATTTGTAGTTTGGAATGGTCGAGTCAGGTCCTGACATAATTTCTGTGGAAATGATGTGGCCTGACCTGAAGGGGTAGTTGCACACAAGAAACCCAGGAGATATTGATTCGACTGATCCAAAATGCCTCCTCATTGTCATGTAAATCCTATTTGCCGCTACAGAAAACATTTTGTGGAAGGGCTAAAAGGTCATTTACAAATTATTAATTTCACATTTGTTTTCTCCTGCACTGTTGATGTTTACTTAAAATATTATATTCAGGGAATAAATCCAGGGAATTCCATAAGGTTCACTTTTTTGCACTGATAACTATACATAAACTATAATGATGCTAAAAGGTCAACCTACACTTTACTGGGGTCATTAGGTATAACAGAGGGAGAATGTCTTTATCTGGCCGACCTCTATAATCCACAGATGTCTTCGATCACTGGATGTCCCTTCTTTGGAGAAAGCTTGTGAGACAATAAAAAAAGATTATTCAAACCCATAAAAACTCAAAGTCCAAAGTCAGATTTCAGGTTTTCTTCCTGCTTTTAGTAATGGCGACTGCAGAGCTGAGCTGCTGTGCTCCATCTGTATGGAGATCTATAAAGATCCTGTAACACTGGCCTGTGGACACAGCTACTGTCGGGATTATATCACCAAAACGTTTAGAAGAAGACCTGACCTGGTAAGAAACCACAGGCTGAACAGTATGGCTGAGGCTTGTACTCAACCTGACCATGAGGAGGCCGGGATCTTCTGCCTCTTCTGTGATCTATCAGTTCCTGCAGACAAATCCTGTTTGCAGTGTGAAACCTCCATATGTAACAGACATCTGATAAGACATGACGGCATTGGGGCCCACTATGTTACCCCCGAGCACAGACCTGAAGAAAAGAAAGTGTCCTATCCACCAAAAGATCCTGGAATTTTACTTGTATCTGTGTGTCCTGCAGGTTGGATGGAGATCATATGGGACACAAGGTGGGAACAAGAAGGAGAACCTGAAATCCAAATTAGACATACGGTACTCCGATCAGGTCAAGAGGAAAAGAAGAAAGAAATCCAGAGTTCTACTCCCCCTTACCAAATCACGTGACCCGCCAGCGCTGTTCTGCTCCCCCCCCCAAATCATGTGACCCGCCAGCGCTGTTCTACTCCCCCCACCAAATCATGTGACCCGCCAGCGCTGTTCTGCTCCCCACAATTAATGATCAGCCCAGCAGGGTACTACTCACATGTCACCCGCAAGCACTGCCCTCCTCCTCTTTGTTGGGGCCCGCAGGCGCTGGAACTCTATACTGTACGCCAGTGGTCTCCAACCTGCGGACCCCCAGATATTGCAAAACTACAACTCCCAGCATGCTGGGAGTTGTAGTTTTGCAACAGCTGGAGGTCCGCAGGTTGGAGACCACTGCTGTACGCTGTATCCCTATGGCCGGGCTGCAAAAGATAAAGAAAATAAACTTTAACTTACCTACGTCAGCCTTACACTGGGGACGGGAATGTCGGACAGCCGTCAGCCTATCAACGGCCGCAGCGATGTCCCGTCCCTGCCAGTGATAGGCTGAGCCCACTGTCATGTAAGGAGCCGGCTTCTTACATGACAGTGGGCTCAGCCTATCACTGGCCGGGGCGGGACATCGCTGCGGCCGTTGATAGGCTGACGGCTGTCCGACATTCCCGTCCCCAGTGTAAGGCTGACGTAGGTAAGTTAAAGTTTATTTTCTTTATCTTTTGCAGCCCGGGCACAGGGATACAGCGTACAGCAGTGGTCTCCAACCTGCGGACCTCCAGCTGTTGCAAAACTACAACTCCCAGCATGCCCGGACAGCCGTTGGCTGTCCGGGCATGCCGGGAGTTGTAGTTTTGCAATATCTGAGGGTCCGCAGGTTGGAGACCACTGGCATACAGTATAGAGTTCCATTGCCGGCGGCCCCCAACAAAGAGGAGGAGGGCAGTGCTTGACATATGTGAGTAGTACCCTGCTGGGCTGATCATTAATATTATGGGTTCACATCACGTTTTTGCCATACTGTTTTCAATCCGTTTTTCTAAAGAAAACCGTATGGCAAAAAAACAGATGGAACAGTATGGAAAAAAGTAACCCGTATGTGTTTTTAAACAGTATACTGTTTTTAAAAGTGCATACAGTTCCATCAGTTTTTATAGAAAAAAAAAAACATACGTTTTTGAAAATTTTGTCCATTTTTAATGGGAGGGGTGTTGGGTGGGGACTTTAGGATTCAAATGCGCATGTGCAAAGTAAAAACGTATACGGTTTTCCCGTATGGAACCGTATACATGTGCGTTTCCCATTGACGACCATGTTAAAAATCATGGTCAACCACGGTTTTGACTCCAGTTTAAAAACCGTGCTGCAACCGCATACGTTTATTTTTTAACATGGACGTCAGGAAAACTATAATTTGGAATGGATATAAGTATTCAGACCCTGAGGTTTATTTCAGCCTCATGCGTCTCTATGACACGTCTTCTGGGATAGGTATAAGGTTATCCTTCATATAAGATAGAGATAGATATAAGGCTATCCTTCATATAAAATAGAGATAGGTATAAGGCTATCCTTCATATAAGATAGAGATAGGTATAAGGCTATCCTTCATATAAGTTAGAGATAGGTATAAGGCTATCCTTCATATAAGATAGGGATAGGTATAAGGTTATCCTTCATATAAGATAGGGATAGGTATAAGGTTATCCTTCATATAAGATAGAGATAGGTATAAGGCTATCCTTCATATAAGATAGAGATAGGTATAAGGCTATCCTTCATATAAGATAGAGATAGGCACAAGGCTATCCTTCATATAAGATAGAGATAGGCATAAGGCTATCCTTCATATAAGATAGGGATAGGTATAAGGTTATCCTTCATATAAGATAGAGATAGGTATAAGGCTATCCTTCATATAAGATAGAGATAGGTATAAGGCTATCCTTCATATAAGATAGAGATAGGTATAAGGCTATCCTTCATATAAGATAGAGATAGGTATAAGGCTATCCTTCATATAAGATAGGGATAGGTATAAGGTTATCCTTCATATAAGATAGGGATAGGTATAAGGTTATCCTTCATATAAGATAGAGATAGGTATAAGGCTATCCTTCATATAAGATAGGGATAGGTATAAGGCTATCCTTCATATAAGATAGAGATAAGCATAAGGCTATCCTTCATATAAGATAGGGATAGGCATAAGGCTATCCTTCATATAAGATAGAGATAGGTATAAGGCTATCCTTCATATAAAATAGAGATAGGTATAAGGCTATCCTTCATATAAGATAGAGATAGGTATAAGGCTATCCTTCATATAAGATAGAGATAGGTATAAGGCTATCCTTCATATAAGATAGAGATAGGTATAAGGCTATCCTTCATATAAGATAGGGATAGGTATAAGGTTATCCTTCATATAAGATAGGGATAGGTATAAGGTTATCCTTCATATAAGATAGAGATAGGTATAAGGCTATCCTTCATATAAGATAGGGATAGGTATAAGGCTATCCTTCATATAAGATAGAGATAGGTATAAGGCTATCCTTCATATAAGATAGAGATAGGTATAAGGCTATCCTTCATATAAGATAGAGATAGGTATAAGGCTATCCTTCATATAAGATAGGGATAGGTATAAGGTTATCCTTCATATAAGATAGGGATAGGTATAAGGTTATCCTTCATATAAGATAGAGATAGGTATAAGGCTATCCTTCATATAAGATAGGGATAGGTATAAGGCTATCCTTCATATAAGATAGAGATAAGCATAAGGCTATCCTTCATATAAGATAGGGATAGGCATAAGGCTATCCTTCATATAAGATAGAGATAGGCATAAGGCTATCCTTCATATAAGATAGAGATAAGCATAAGACTATCCTTCATATAAGATAGGGATAGGCATAAGGTTATCCTTCATATAAGATAGAGATAGGTATAAGGCTATCCTTCATATAAGATAGGGATAGGTATAAGATTATCCTTCATATAAGATAGAGATAGGTATAAGGCTATCCTTCATATAAGATAGGGATAGGTATAAGGTTATCCTTCATATAAGATAGGGATAGGTATAAGGCTATCCTTCATATAAGATAGGGATAGGTATAAGGCTATCCTTCATATAAGATAGGGATAGGTATAAGGCTATCCTTCATATAAGATAGAGATAGGTATAAGGCTATTCTTCATATAAGATAGGGATAGGTATAAGGCTATTCTTCATATAAGATAGGGATAGGTCTAAGGCTATTCTTCATATAAGATAGAGATAGGTATAAGGCTATCCTTCATATAAGATAGAGATAGGTATAAGGCTATCCTTCATATAAGATAGAGATAGGTATAAGGCTATTCTTCATATAAGATAGAGATAGGTATAAGGCTATCCTTCATATAAGATAGGGATAGGTATAAGGCTATTCTTCATATAAGATAGGGATAGGTATAAGGCTATTCTTCATATAAGATAGGGATAGGTATAAGGCTATCCTTCATATAAGATAGGGATAGGTATAAGGCTATCCTTCATATAAGATAGGGATAGGTATAAGGCTATTCTTCATATAAGATAGGGATAGGTATAAGGCTATTCTTCATATAAGATAGGGATAGGTATAAGGCTATCCTTCATATAAGATAGGGATAGGTATAAGGCTATTCTTCATATAAGATAGGGATAGGTATAAGGCTATTCTTCATATAAGATAGAGATAGGTATAAGGCTATCCTTCATATAAGATAGGGATAGGTATAAGGCTATTCTTCATATACAATAGGGATAGGTATAAGGCTATTCTTCATATAAGATAGGGATAGGTATAAGGCTATTCTTCATATAAGATAGGGATAGGTATAAGGCTATCCTTCATATAAGATAGAGATAGGCATAAGGCTATTCTTCATATAAGATAGGGATAGGTATAAGGCTATCCTTCATATAAGATAGGGATAGGCATAAGGCTATCCTTCATATAAGATAGGGATAGGCATAAGGCTATCCTTCATATAAGATAGGGATAGGCATAAGGCTATTCTTCATATAAGATAGGGATAGGCATAAGGCTATCCTTCATATAAGATAGGGATAGGTATAAGGCTATCCTTCATATAAGATAGGGATAGGCATAAGGCTATCCTTCATATAAGATAGGGATAGGCATAAGGCTATCCTTCATATAAGATAGAGATAGGCATAAGGCTATCCTTCATATAAGATAGGGATAGGCATAAGGCTATCCTTCATGTAAGATAGGGCCGGGGACTATGAACGATTGTCAGAATATCAGACAGAGTAAATGGTTCTTATTTTCAGGCATATTCTTTATTTCTAAGTTGTTTACATAGAGAAATGGCTTTTATTTTAGAAAAACAGATTTGTCAGTATCCGAGCATTAGGTGTAAATAATGGGCTACAGAACCCCGCACTTCTCTTCTCCTCTCTCTAGTACAGATATCTTCAGGTAAAGGGGTACTCCGCTGCTCAGCGTTTGGAACAAACTGTTCTGAAAGCTGGAGCCAGCGCCGGGAGCTTGTGACGTCACAACCCCACCCCCTCAATGCAAGTCTATGGGAGGGGGCGTGACAGCCGTCACGCCCCCTCCCATAGACTTGCATTGAGGGGGCGGGGTTTGACATCATGAGGGGCGGGGTTATGACGTCACAAGCTCCCGGTGCCGACTCCAGCGTACGGAACGCATTGTTCCAAACGCTGAGCAGCGGAGTACCCCTTTAATCAGCTCTTGGAAAAGTAATTTACACAGGGGTTTACTTACCCTGTGGATGTTTACTCAGTGTGAGGTTACTGAAAATCTAAGCAGAAATGCGGATCATTTCAAAGGGTTCACTTACTTCTTCTTGCAGCTGTAGATGGGTCAGTGAGGAAGAACAGAAGACTTTTCTGTGGTTATCTACAATGTCCCAGAAATAGCGCAGTGTTTATTTATAGGCTGGGTCTGGTATTGCAGTTCAGCCAATATCACTTCCAGAAATCACTTTTACCATTCATCTTCAAGTATCTACATAGTTTTACAGTGCGGTCATTTTCCCTGAAACTGGTAGATGCCTAATGTAAAGTCTAGGAACCTATCAGATCAGGTCAAGCAAACCTTTAGGCATTAAAGGGGTTATCCAGGAGAAAAAAAAAAAACTTTTTAATGCATCAATCAACTGGCTCCAGAAAGTTAAACAGATTTGTAAATTACTTCTATTAAAAAATCTTAATCCTTTCAGCACTTATGATCTGCTGAAGTTGAGTTGTTCTTTTCTGTCTAAGTGCTCTCTGATGACACCTGTCTCGGGAACTGTCCAGAGTAGAAGCAAATCCCCATAGCAAACCTCTTCTACTCTGTGCAGTTCCCGAAGCAGAGATGTCAGCAGAGAGCACTGTTGTCAGACAGAAAAGAACAACTCAACTTCAGCAGCTGATAATTATTGGAAGGATTAAAGGGGTATTCCAGGGGAATTTTTTTTTTTTATATATATATCAACTGGCTCCAGAAAGTTAAACAGATTTGTAAATGACTTCTATTAAAAAATCTTAATCCTTTCAGTACTTATGAGCTTCTGAAGTTAAGGTTGTTCTTTTCTGTCTAAGTGCTCTCTGATGACACGTGTCTCGGGAACTGTCCAGAGTAGAAGCAAATCCCCATAGCAAACCTCTTCTACTCTGTGCAGTTCCCGAAGCAGAGATGTCAGCAGAGAGCACTGTTGTCAGACAGAAAAGAACAACTCAACTTCAGCAGCTGATAATTATTGGAAGGATTAAAGGGGTATTCCAGGGAAAAACATTTTTATATATATCAACTGGCTCCAGAAAGTTAAACAGATTTGTAAATTACTTCTATTAAAAAATCTTAATCCTTTCAGTACTTATGAGCTTCTGAAGTTAAGGTTGTTCTTTTCTGTCTAAGTGCTCTCTGATGACACGTGTCTCGGGAAACGCCCAGTTTAGAAGCAAATCCCCATAGTAAACCTCTTCTAAACTGGGCGTTTCCCGAGACAGGTGTCATCAGAGAGCACTTAGACAGAAAGGAACAACCTTTAAGGGGACCTCTCATCAAATAAACTTTTGATATATTGTAGATTAATGAATGTTGAATAACTTTCCAATAGCATGTTAATGAAAAATATGCTTCTTTCTATTGTATTTTCCCCGATCAGTCCTGTCAGCAAGCATTTCTGACTCGTGCTGGAGTCCTAAACACTCAGAGCTGCCAGCCTGCTTTGTTCACAGTAAAAACAGGCTGTGAACAAAGCAGGCTGGCAGCTCTGAGTGTTCTCCTTTGTGAACAAAGCAGACTGGCAGCTCGTAGTGTTTAGGACTCCAGCATGAGTCTGAAATGCTTGCTGCCAGGACTGGTAGGGAGACCCCTAGTGGTCATTTCTTCAAAGTGGAAAATTAAATAGAAAGAAGCAGATTTTTTAATAACAAGCAATTGTGAAGTTATTCTGCATACATTAATCTATAATATATCAAAAGTTTTTTTGATGAGCGGTACCATTTAACTTCAGAAGATCATAAGTACTGAAAGGATTAAGATTTTTTAATAGAAGTAATTTACAAATCTGTTTAACTTTCTGGAGTCAGTTGATATATATATATGTTTTTTTCCTGGAATGCCCCTTTAAATAACGATAGGACTGATGTCATAGGTCAGCTTTAAAGCTGATGGTAAATGCAGCAAATCTATTTGCGCACACTAAGTTATGAAATCTACTCAAAACACCCCAAAAAATGGCACATAAACTATGATAAATGCCACATAAACAACCCCATGGTGACCCATGATCCCCGTTATTCTATTCTATTCGTTACATTCTATTGGATGCTGAATTAATGGACTCCTGCTATAATGTCTATCCGCACCAAGACAACATGTGACCAAAACACTGCCGCTCTTACCTTGTATCATCGAGGTTTGTATGTTCACTCCGGATTCACGGGGGTTCACCCTAAACACATCACCACAGGATTGCTGGATTGTAAATATATTTGTCCTAGTGTGTATATGGGTAGATTGTGATCCCCACTGGGGACTGATGGGTCCGCTGGGGACCCCCGCGATCTCCCTGCTGCACTTGGCGCTCGTTAAGAGCATTGGGGCGCAGCGCCGGAGGCTTGCGATGTCATAATCATGCCCAGTTTGTGCTGTCACGGCCACGCCCCCTCAATGCAAGTCTATGGGAGGGGGCGTGACACCGTCACGCCCCCTCCCATAGACTTGCATTGAGGGGGTGTGGCCGTGACAGCACGAGTGGGGCGTGATTATGACATCACAAGCCACCGCCCAGCATCACTAGTCATCCGGCATGAAGCAAAGTTCATTCCGTCCACCGGATGTCTGGGGTGCCGCAGCCGAGATAGCAGGGGTCCCCATCGGCGGACATCAGACATCTTATCACCTATGCCTTGGATTGGGGCAGAGTACCCCTTTAAGCATCATCTAAAAATGTGGCGGTCATTACTCTGGATGGATTAGAGGAACTGCTGCCTAACTAATCTGAGGTGACGCCAACCGCAAGGTATCCATAATGTTATCAATGTATTGTGTGATGGCAATTGTGTCATTTTATAAAATATTCATCAATCTTCACTAAAAATATATATATTTATATTTTATAAGATTTATCAAAACAAAAAACGTCAAACTTTATATCAATCATCATATTGTAAATTCTACTCACAATTCTAATATCCTGGGGGTCTGGCACCTGAACACATGACCCTCATCCTGTCTGCATCTCATACACTCAATATAGAAGCTGCTGGGGGTCACAATACAAGATATGGATGGGACAGTGTTATGTAAATAGTATTATCATGTGACCAGACAGTATAGTAAGGGGTGACCTCTGAGAACCTACCTGTGTATAAGAGATTACATAGCAAATCCCTTATACCTACCTATTATCAGCAGAGATCCGTATATAAGAGATTACACAGCACATCCCTAATACCTACCTATTATCACCAGAGATCAATATATAAGAGATTACACAGCACATCCCTAATACCTACCTATTATCACCAGAGATCAATATATAAGAGATTACACAGCACATCCCTAATACCTACCTATTATCACCAGAGATCAATATATAAGAGATTACACAGCACATCCCTAATACCTACCTATTATCACCAGAGATCAGTATATAAGAGATTACACCCATCCCTAATACCTACCTATTATCACCAGAGATATATATATAAGAGATTACACAGCACATCCCTAATACCTACCTATTATCACCAGAGATCAATATATATAAGAGATTACACAGCACATCCCTAATACCTACCTATTATCACCAGAGATATATATATAAGAGATTACACAGCACATCCCTAATACCTACCTATTATCACCAGAGATCAATATATAAGAGATTACACAGCACATCCCTAATACCTACCTATTATCACCAGAGATATATATATAAGAGATTACACAGCACATCCCTAATACCTACCTATTATCACCAGAGATATATATATAAGAGATTACACAGCACATCCCTAATACCTACCTATTATCACCAGAGATCAATATATAAGAGATTACACAGCACATCCCTAATACCTACCTATTATCAGCAGAGATCAGTATATAAGAGACTACACAGCACATCCCTAATACTTACCTATTATCACCAGAGATCAATATATAAGAGATTACACAGCACATCCCTAATACCTACCTATTATCACCAGAGATCAGTATATAAGAGATTACACAGCACATCCCTAATACCTACCTATTATCACCAGAGATCAGTATATAAGAGATTACACAGCACATCCCTAATACCTACCTATTATCACCAGAGATCAGTATATAAGAGATTACACAGCACATCCCTAATACCTATTATCACCAGAGATCAGTATATTAGAGATTACACAGCACATCCCTAATACCTACCTATTATCACCAGAGATCAGTATATAAGAGATTACACAGCACATCCCTAATACCTACCTATTATCACCAGAGATCAGTATATAAGAGACTACACAGCACATCCCTAATACCTACCTATTATCACCAGAGATCAGTATATAAGAGATTACACAGCACATCCCTAATACCTACCTATTATCACCAGAGATCAATATATAAGAGATTACACAGCACATCCCTAATACCTACCTATTATCACCAGAGATCAATATATAAGAGATTACACAGCACATCCCTAATACCTACCTATTATCACCAGAGATCAATATATAAGAGATTACACAGCACATCCCTAATACCTACCTATTATCACCAGAGATCAATATATAAGAGACTACACAGCACATCCCTAATACCTATTATCACCAGAGATCAGTATATAAGAGATTACACAGCACATCCCTAATACCTACCTATTATCACCAGAGATCAGTATATAAGAGACTACACAGCACATCCCTAATACCTACCTATTATCACCAGAGATCAGTATATAAGAGATTACACAGCACATCCCTAATACCTACCTATTATCACCAGAGATCAATATATAAGAGATTACACAGCACTTCCCTAATACCTACCTATTATCACCAGAGATCAATATATAAGAGATTACACAGCACATCCCTAATACCTACCTATTATCACCAGAGATCAATATATAAGAGATTACACCCATCCCTAATACCTACCTATTATCACCAGAGATCAATATATAAGAGACTACACAGCACATCCCTAATACCTACCTATTATCACCAGAGATCAATATATAAGAGATTACACCCATCCCTAATACCTACCTATTATCACCAGAGATCAATATATAAGAGATTACACAGCACATCCCTAATACCTATTATCACCAGAGATCAATATATAAGAGATTACACCCATCCCTAATACCTACCTATTATCACCAGAGATCAATATATAAGAGATTACACAGCACATCCCTAATACCTATTATCACCAGAGATCAATATATAAGAGATTACACCCATCCCTAATACCTACCTATTATCACCAGAGATCAATATATAAGAGATTACACAGCACATCCCTAATACCTATTATCACCAGAGATCAATATATAAGAGATTACACCCATCCCTAATACCTACCTATTATCACCAGAGATCAATATATAAGAGACTACACAGCACATCCCTAATACCTACCTATTATCACCAGAGATCAGTATATAAGAGATTACACAGCACATCCCTAATACCTACCTATAATCACCAGAGATCAGTATATAAGAGATTACACAGCACATCCCTAATACCTACCTATTATCACCAGAGATCAGTATATAAGAGATTACACAGCACATCCCTAATACCTACCTATTATCACCAGAGATCAATACACTGTGGAGAAGTTCTCTGACCTGGGAATCCAACACCACGCTGCAGACAACGAAATATAATAAGGGACTACATTTCCTAATAAAGATACATGATCATGGTTCTGAATTCAATATAAGATTGTTGGGTAGAGCCCCGGTCTTCAGGGATAACTCACAATACATCTCATATAACAATCCAAGAGAAAAGGACAACAATTCAAAATCAAAAAAGTTATTGTCACTTCTAAGGCCATTTAGTCTTTCCAATCTTATAGTATTTTTACTATATCAGCATCATTACAATAAAATTCTACCCCCTATGTACAAGAATATAACTACTATAATACCGCTCCTATATACAAGAATATAACTATTATAATACTGCTCCTATATACAAGAATATAACTACTATAATACTGCTCCTATATACAAGAATATAACTACTATAATACTGCTCCTATATACAAGAATATAACTACTATAATACTGCTCCTATATACAAGAATATAACTACTATAATACTGCTCCTATATACAAGAATATATCTACTATAATACTGCTCCTATATACAAGAATATAACTACTATAATACTGCTCCTATATACAAGAATATATCTACTATAATACTGCTCCTATATACAAGAATATAACTACTATAATACTGCTCCTATATACAAGAATATAACTACTATAATACTGCTCCTATATACAAGAATATAACTACTACAATACTGCCTCCTATATACAAGAATATAACTACTATAATACTGCTCCTATATACAAGAATATAACTACTATAATACTGCTCCTATATACAAGAATATAACTATTATAATACTGCTCCTATATACAAGAATATAACTACTATAATACTGCTCCTATTTACAAGAATATAACTATTATAATACTGCTCCTATATACAAGAATATAACTACTATAATACTGCCCCTATATACAAGAATATAACTACTATAATACTGCTCCTATATACAAGAATATAACTACTTTCTTCTTCGACTTCCGGCAGCACAGAAGGAATAGGCCTGGCCTCTTTTATTCTTCCTAGGACCGCCCACCTAAAAAAAAAAAAAAAAAAACTCCACAATAGTCAGCCAATGGCATGACAGCATACCTTATAATTAGTCACATCTCATACATTCAAACTGTGTTTTTTTCTGTCCTCTTTTCTTCATAACAGAGGTGTTAATTCACCTTTGCCCACCATTAATCATATTTTCTTTTTTATTTTAGATGTTATTCCCTTGATGTTTTGTATTACACCAGTGTCACCAGTCAGATCTGAGGGCCAATGTGGGTAACCCTGGCCTACCTGGTGTCTTGCAGTCCCTTTTGACCCATGCGGGAAACCCGGGTTATATGAGGAGGTCTTTTTAGATTTCTGCAAGTTTCTCCCTTCTTATCACTGGTATGGTGAAAAAGGAGGTGTTCTGCCTTGGGGTGACGGTTCCCCCATTGTCGGCAGTCATACAGTCCATTCCCGCGGATACCAGGAGGGATTTCTAAAGGGCTTGAAGCCTAATACTCTTCGTGTTCATGTCACAGCCATCAACGCTTATACTGATGGAGAATTTATGGGACAACCCCTTATTGCTAGGTTTTTCAAAGCTTTGAAGAATCTAAGACCTACAGTAAAACCTCCGGTTTCTGCATGGGACCTATCTCTAGTGCTGTCCAGACTTTCCCTGCCTCCCTTTGAACCATTACAGGAAGCGGAAATAAAGTGGCTATCCTACAAGGTTCTTTTTTTGGTCGCCATCACGTCGGCTAAAAGACTAGGTGAATTGCAGGCCTTGTCGGCATATCCCCCTTACACCAAGTTCACTCCGGGGGGAGTTCTTCTCCGTACAATTCCATCTTTTATCCCAAAAGTAGCTTCAATGGAGAACATCAATAGAGAGATCTTCCTTCCTACCTTTCTACCATCCGAATCTTCCTCGTTGGATGTCAGATCTGCTCTGCTAGTGTATTTACAAAGAGTGAAATCTTTCAGAATTGATGAAAATCTATTTATTCAATTTTCTGGAATGAGGAAGGGAAAGAAAGCGGCTAAAGACACCTTGGCGAGATGGCTGAAGTCAGTAATACTGGAGTGTTATAGGTTGGAAAACAAAGAACCCCCCTTTCAAATCAGAGCTCATTCCACCAGAGCCACTGCTACTTCTTGGGCGGAGAGAGCACAAGTACCGTTGACAGATATATGCAATGCAGCCTCGTGGTCAACCTCCTCCACCTTTGTCAACCATTACAGGCTTAATCTTCAAGCAGAGAATCCAGCCTTTAGCACTGGGGTACTATCTGCAGTATTTCAGCAATAAACCCTACCCCTGTTCTCTAAGCTAGCGAGAATTCCTTCTGTGCTGCCGGAAGTCGAAGAAGAAAGTTGAAATTGTATACTTACCGTAATTTCTCTTTCTTCGAGACAGAAGGCAGCACATATAACCCACCCAATAAAATCAATTAAGCATCAGAGAAAAGAGTCTAGTTATTTACACAGTTTGAATGTATGAGATGTGACTAATTATAAGGTATGCTGTCATGCCATTGGCTGACTATTGTGGAGTTTTTTTTTTTTTTTTTTTAGGTGGGCGGTCCTAGGAAGAATAAAAGAGGCCAGGCCTATTCCTTCTGTGCTGCCTTCTGTCTCGAAGAAAGAGAAATTACGGTAAGTATACAATTTCAACTATAATACTGCTCCTATATACAAGAATATAACTACTATAATACTGCCCCTATATACAAGAATATAACTACTATAATACTGCCCCCTATATACAAGAATATAACTACTATAATACTGCTCCTATATAAAAGAATATAACTACTATAATACTTCCCCTATATACAAGAATATAACTACTATAATACTGCCCCTATATACAAGAATATAACTACTACAATACTGTCTCCTATATACAAGAATATAACTACAATAATACTGCCCCTATATACAAGAATATAACTACTATAATAATGCCTCCTGTCTACAAGAATATAACTACTATAATACTGCCCCTATATACAAGAAAATAACTACTATAATACTGCCTCCTATATGCAAAAATATAACTACCATAATACTGCTCCTATATACAAGAATATAACTACTATAATACTGCTTCTATATACAAGAATATAGCTACTATAATACTGCTCCTATATACAAGAATATATCTACTATAATACCGCTCCTATATACAAGAATATATCTACTATAATACCGCTCCTATATACAAGAATATATCTACTATAATACTGCTCCTATGTACAAGAATATAACTACTATAATACTGCTTCTATATACAAGAATATAGCTACTATAATACTGCTCCTATATACAAGAATATAACTACTATAATACCGCTCCTATATACAAGAATATAACTACTATAATACCGCTCCTATATACAAGAATATAACTACTATAATACTGCTCCTATATACAAGAATATAACTACTATAATACTGCTCCTATATACAAGAATATAACTACTATAATACAGCTCCTATATACAAGAATATAACTACTATAATACAGCTCCTATATACAAGAATATATCTACTATAATACTGCTCCTATATACAAGAATATAACTACTATAATACTCCTCCTATATACAAGAATATAACTACTATAATACTGCTCCTATATACAAGAATATAACTACTATAATACTGCTCCTATATACAAGAATATATCTACTATAATACTGCTCCTATATACAAGAATATAACTACTATAATAATGCCTCCTATATACAAGAATATAACTACTATAATACTGCTCCTATATACAAGAATATAACTACTATAATACTGCTCCTATATACAAGAATATAACTACTATAATACTGCCCCTATATACAAGAAAATAACTACTATAATACTGCCTCCTATATGCAAAAATATAACTACCATAATACTGCTCCTATATACAAGAATATAACTACTATAATACTGCTTCTATATACAAGAATATAGCTACTATAATACTGCTCCTATATACAAGAATATATCTACTATAATACCGCTCCTATATACAAGAATATATCTACTATAATACCGCTCCTATATACAAGAATATATCTACTATAATACTGCTCCTATGTACAAGAATATAACTACTATAATACTGCTCCTATATACAAGAATATAGCTACTATAATACTGCTCCTATATACAAGAATATAACTACTATAATACCGCTCCTATATACAAGAATATAACTACTATAATACCGCTCCTATATACAAGAATATAACTACTATAATACTGCTCCTATATACAAGAATATAACTACTATAATACTGCTCCTATATACAAGAATATAACTACTATAATACAGCTCCTATATACAAGAATATAACTACTATAATACAGCTCC
The DNA here is from genome assembly GCF_029499605.1 of Hyla sarda. Taxonomy (NCBI): domain Eukaryota; kingdom Metazoa; phylum Chordata; class Amphibia; order Anura; family Hylidae; genus Hyla; species Hyla sarda. Next base: position 2,034,166 of record NC_079201.1, read on the forward strand.
TATATACAAGAATATATCTACTATAATACTGCTCCTATATACAAGAATATAACTACTATAATACTCCTCCTATATACAAGAATATAACTACTATAATACTGCTCCTATATACAAGAATATAACTACTATAATACTGCCTCCTATATACAAGAATATAACTACTATAATACTGCTCCTATATACAAGAATATAACTACTATAATACTGCTCCTGTATACAAGAATATAACTACTATAATACAGCTCCTATATACAAGAATATAACTACTATAATACAGCTCCTATATACAAGAATATAACTACTACAATACTGCTCCTATATACAAGAATATAACTACTATATGACTGTCTCCCATTAAACAGGATTAGAACAATAATAACATTTATATATGACCAGTTTTTCTTTAATTCATAGTTGACATATCAGTAATATCAGAAAATACATTAATTCAAGTATCATTCATCTTCTATGATCATCAATACATCATGGTTGCCCTAAAATTTCTTTGAGAAGATCACATGTTTTATTGTGGATGACTTCCCTGAGTTTGCGCACGCGCCGGGCACTTGACATGCCCACAAAGCTGTGCGGCTGTAGGACCGCCATGCCGTTATGTGCGTCCCCCATGATTATGAGCTGTCCACTGACAGAGGTGATGTTGGGACACGGGCAACTCCAGTCCATGTTGAGAAGAGTGATCTCTAGTGGTTGCTTTCCCAAAAATTTCAGTCCCATTTTTTCATCTTTCAGGATTTCTTCCACCGAAACAAGAGCATGTCCAGATTCTTGGTCATCGGTCAACTCTACTATCCGGCCAAGGATGGCAAAGTCACTTTTACAGAGGCTGGTCACCAGCTTCTGCCGGGGCTTACAGACTTTGCACTTTTGGTTTTTGGGGAAGGGGCAGGATTCTTCACACATTTCTTTACTTTCAAAGTTGTTTTCATTGCCGCCACACCCGCCATAAATGAACGACTGGCACTGACTGAGTAACTTGTTGAATGCCCATCGGGGCTCGTAGGCTTTGCACGGACCTTGGAGGGCAGGATGGTTACAGATATTGACGGGTCCATTCATACACGTTATCATACACGACTCGTAGGTCTCGAAATGATTCAGGTTGCTGTTGCAGTTGCCGTACACGAACACAAAACAATTATTTTTCTTGGCATCGAAGTACCACCGCGTCTGCTCCTCTCCACAGTCCTTACTGTCCGGAGGCTTCAGACACTCATCGGTGGGAAAAAAAGTTTGGTTTCCAGATTTCTCCTTGGCGGGCTGCTCTTTGACAGACAAGGGAAAGTTGATCTTGAGGATGCCCCCACTGTTTTTGGCCGTACATATATAGACTCCAGTGTCTTGTAGTTGTGTGTTATAGATGACTAGCTGGGCGATGTTGGTGACCACTATGTTGGCCACCACATGATTGGGCCGCATGACTACATTTTCCTTTCCTTCCTTCTCCCACGTTATTTCCGGTTTGGGCTTACCAGTTACATCGCAATGGAAGCTGACCGTGTCTCCGACGTTGACCGTCTTGTGAGTGGGTTTGTTGACCAGAGCTGGTGGCAGCACGTTGGTGATGACCATTTCGGCTGATGGAATGGTTGGGACGGCTGTTGATGGCAGAGGGCTAGTGTGTGGCCAGGTGAGGTGATACTTGCATGTGACTACGGTCAACGTTATCCCCCTGGAGCAAGCTTCGGCATCCATAAAGCACTTGTTATAGTAGGTGAGACCATCGGAAGCGCAGGTGAAACTCGGTTCCTTCTCGCATCTATCTTTGCATTTGCAGATCGGTTGTCCGTCCCAAAGGTCACACTCTGACCCTTGCTGAGCACACATGAAGAGGTCACAAGTAGCCTGTTTGGGCATCCCCACGGGACCTTTCCTCCCCTTCACATCCATGTATCGGGCTGCCACGCAGCTCTTTGTTCCACAGACATTTGGGCAACACTTCTCGTAGGTTTCACATTCCTAGTGAATAGAAAAACAAAACACAACATAAAAATTATCAAAAACATAAAAAAAAAGACTTTGTACTAGGGCTGCATGTTAAATCACAATCACATCATGATTTATTGATGAGAATTACAATTACCTGTGGCAGCTGCAGCCTGGCACCATATCACACATGCAGGGGCTGGGGCTGTAGTCTGTGTAGACTCTGGACACTACAGGAGATAGCGCACATTGTACTCACCTGATCGGCTTCGCACTCTCTCTGACAGGTGCTCTGAGCGTCCACCCACAGGTTGGGATTCATATCGTTCGGACATAACCCGGCATGGGAGTACCTCGTGTGGGGCACCGCTTCTCCTCGCAGAAGTAAACAAAGAAGAATCACCGTGTGTGTCCCAGCAGCCTTCACCCCCATACAGGTACCATAGACTGGACGAGGCATCTCAGGACTCCCGGAAAAAGGCTGAATTCTATCCTTATAAATACAAAAATATTTTAAAAAATAAACAAAAAATTTCTGTATGGTGTGTGTAGTGCAGTGCCCAGCGTACAGTGCGGTCAGTAACACAGCCCGCTCCGATCTGCACTGGATTAATGGTCTTATAAAAAAATAACCCTTTAATTCATGCAGGCGGCATGTGTGTATTTACGGTACAATTTATTCCATCGCTCCATTAATTAATTCGGGAAATCTTCATTTCATAGGACAATACGTTCTTGTCCTCGGTTTAGTCTGTGAATTTCCGAGGAAGAAAAAAAAAAACATTCTGGAAAGACTTAAAAGGATTTCGCTTGCGGCGGCGGCGGCGCCTTCACCCCCCACTTTATTAATTGTTCTGTTCACGGGTGAAGGGTTTTAATTTATGTAATATGACGAAACGAAATACGACGACTGTTGGGTAATTATATAAAGCGTTTGAGTTTAATTGGGAGAGACACGTTTACATAGGACTGCTCAATTATTCAGAGCGGCACAGAAACCTTATATATCAAATCAAGAGCTTAATAAATTCCTGCGCAGCATTATACAACATAAGACCCTTGTTCTTTGTTAGGTCTCGGTGAAACCCAATGAGCGGGCGGCCTCTGAAATCCACAATATTTACCGCGGGAATTGTCTGAGCCGATTAGTCAAATCCAAAATATAGAATTCTTACTGTCAGCGCAGAATAATAGGTAGAGCCACGTGATTGTCTACAACCGCAACACAGAGTCCTTCTCCGAGATGATACAAACCACATTCAAAGTCCATGACAGAAAGATACCAGGTTATATCCACAGCAGTTATATAGCAGTATGATCACAGCAGTTATATAGCAGTATGATCACAACAGTTATATATCAGTATGATCACAACTTATTAGGTTATATCCACAGCAGTTATATATCAGTATGATCACAGCGGTTATATATCAGTATGATCACAGCGGTTATATATCAATATGACCACAACTTATTAGGTTATATCCACAGCAGTTATATATCAGTATGATCACAGCGGTTATATATCAGTATGATCACAGCAGTTATATATCAGTATGATCACAGCGGTTATATATCAGTATGACCACAACTTATTAGGTTATATCCACAGCAGTTATATATCAGTATGATCACAGCGGTTATATATCAGTATGATCACAGCAGTTATATATCAGTATGATCACAGCGGTTATATATCAGTATGATCACAGCGGTTATATATCAATATGACCACAACTTATTAGGTTATATCCACAGCAGTTATATATCAGTATTTATATATCAGTATTTATATATCAGTATGATCACAACTTATTAGGTTATATCCACAGCAGTTATATATCAGTATTTATATATCAGTATGATCACAGAGGTTATATATCAGTATGACCACAACTTATTAGGTTATATCCACAGCAGTTATATATCAGTATGATCACAACGGTTATATATCAGTATGATCACAGCGGTTATATATCAGTATGATCACAGCGGTTATATATCAGTATGATCACAGCGGTTATATATCAGTATGATAACAACTTATTAGGTTATATCCACAGCAGTTATATATCAGTATTTATATATCAGTATGATCACAGCGGTTATATATCAGTATGATCACAGCGGTTATATATCAGTATGATCACAGCGGTTATATATCAGTATGATCACAGCGGTTATATATCAGTATGACCACAACTTATTAGGTTATATCCACAGCAGTTATATATCAGTATTTATATATCAGTATGATCACAGCGGTTATATATCAGTATGATCACAACTTATTAGGTTATATCCACAGCGGTTATATATCAGTATGATCACAACGGTTATATATCAGTATGATCACAACTTATTAGGTTATATCCACAGCAGTTATATATCAGTATTTATATATCAGTATGATCACAGCGGTTATATATCAGTATGATCACAACTTATTAGGTTATATCCACAGCGGTTATATATCAGTATGATCACAGCGGTTATATATCAGTATGATCACAACTTATTAGGTTATATCCACAGCAGTTATATATCAGTATGATCACAGCGGTTATATATCAGTATGATCACAGCGGTTATATATCAGTATGACCACAACTTATTAGGTTATATCCACAGCAGTTATATATCAGTATTTATATATCAGTATGATCACAGCGGTTATATATCAGTATGATCACAACTTATTAGGTTATATCCACAGCGGTTATATATCAGTATGATCACAACGGTTATATATCAGTATGATCACAACTTATTAGGTTATATCCACAGCAGTTATATATCAGTATTTATATATCAGTATGATCACAGCGGTTATATATCAGTATGATCACAGCGGTTATATATCAGTATGATCACAGCGGTTATATATCAGTATGATCACAGCGGTTATATATCAGTATGACCACAACTTATTAGGTTATATCCACAGCGGTTATATATCAGTATGATCACAGCAGTTATATATCAGTATGATCACAACTTATTAGGTTATATCCACAGCAGTTATATATCAGTATTTATATATCAGTATGATCACAGCGGTTATATATCAGTATGATCACAGCGGTTATATATCAGTATGATCACAGCGGTGATATATATTAGTATGATCACAGCGGTTATATATCAGTATGACCACAACTTATTAGGTTATATCCACAGCGGTTATATATCAGTATGATCACAGCGGTTATATATCAGTATGATCACAGCGGTTATATATCAGTATGACCACAACTTATTAGGTTATATCCACAGCAGTTATATATCAGTATTTATATATCAGTATGATCACAGCGGTTATATATCAGTATGATCACAACTTATTAGGTTATATCCACAGCAGTTATATAGCAGTATGATCACAGCGGTTATATATCAGTATGATCACAACTTATTAGGTTATATCCACAGCGGTTATATATCAGTATGATCACAACGGTTATATATCAGTATGATCACAACTTATTAGGTTATATCCACAGCAGTTATATATCAGTATTTATATATCAGTATGATCACAGCGGTTATATATCAGTATGATCACAGCGGTTATATATCAGTATGACCACAACTTATTAGGTTATATCCACAGCGGTTATATATCAGTATGACCACAACTTATTAGGTTATATCCACAGCGGTTATATATCAGTATGATCACAACTTATTAGGTTATATCCACAGCGGTTATATATCAGTATGATCACAGCGGTTATATATCAGTATGATCACAGCGGTTATATATCAGTATGACCACAACTTATTAGGTTATATCCACAGCGGTTATATATCAGTATGATCACAGCGGTGATATATATTAGTATGATCACAGCGGTTATATATCAGTATGACCACAACTTATTAGGTTATATCCACAGCGGTTATATATCAGTATGATCACAACGGTTATATATCAGTATGATCACAGCGGTTATATATCAGTATGATCACAGCGGTTATATATCAGTATGATCACAGCGGTTATATATCAGTATGACCACAACTTATTAGGTTATATCCACAGCAGTTATATATCAGTATTTATATATCAGTATGATCACAGCGGTTATATATCAGTATGATCACAACTTATTAGGTTATATCCACAGCGGTTATATATCAGTATGATCACAACGGTTATATATCAGTATGATCACAACTTATTAGGTTATATCCACAGCAGTTATATATCAGTATTTATATATCAGTATGATCACAGCGGTTATATATCAGTATGATCACAACGGTTATATATCAGTATGATCACAGCGGTTATATATCAGTATGATCACAGCGGTTATATATCAGTATGATCACAGCGGTTATATATCAGTATGACCACAACTTATTAGGTTATATCCACAGCGGTTATATATCAGTATGATCACAGCGGTTATATATCAGTATGACCACAACTTATTAGATTATATCCTCAGCGGTTATATATCAGTATGATCACAGCGGTTATATATCAGTATGACCACAACTTATTAGATTATATCCTCAGCGGTTATATATCAGTATGATCACAGCGGTTATATATCAGTATGACCACTAATGAGTAGGTCCATTTCTTCCTGCAAAGGACAGGACAAATAATACCAATAAACAATGTCATTGCACAACCTATGGGGGGAAAATGTGCTGCTTTGGACTAAAGGATAGAGAATGTACGAGTAGTAAACATTACACTTTCCTTTACGTACTGCAGCAGCATCAATGGGGATTTAACAATTAACCAAATGTGTTGGGGAGTTCTGCACTGTGGACTGTATCTCTGATATTCAATTGTGGACTTCTGGCTCCCAGTGAAAATAGTATAACTTTATTGTACCATATCTTCACAAGTGGACCGTATCAAAAATAATAAAACATGAGATAAAACCGCAAACAAAACGCCCACCAACTTGTATATAGCCCACTGGGAAGAGATCGTCTGGTATCTACCTGCCAACCCATTTCACCATCTTATTGGGTGGTATGGTCGGTATATAGATGACATCCTCCTAGTGTGTGAGGGAAAGCATTCACAGGCGGCAGATTTTGTAAACTTTTTGACTGATAATGATTTTGGTTTATCTTTTTTGGGGCGGGAAATTGTGTAAATACTAAACTATATCGCAAGCCGTGGGCAGGAAATAGTTTATTTCTTGCTTGTAGGTGCGATCCTAAACACGTAGTTCAGAATCTATATATTGGTGAATTTGTACAAGTTAGGCCCCTTTCACACTACAGTTAAAGGGGTACTCCGCTGCTCAGTGTTTGGAACAAACTGTTCCAAACGCTGGAGCCGGGAGCTCGTGACATCATAGCCCCACTTCCCTCATTACATCACGCCACGCCCCCTCAATGCAAGTCTATGGGAGGGGGCGTGACAGCCGTCACGCCCCCTCCCATAGACTTGCATTGAGGGGGCGGGGTGTGATGTCATGAGCAGGCGGGGCTGTGACGTCATGAGCTCCCAAATCCAACGTTCGGAACAGTTTGTTCCAAATGCTGAGCAGCGGAGTACCCCTTTAAGTTCCTGAATTCGGACACCCGTTATTCAGCAATAGATAAAATAACGGAATACAATGGATGATAACTGATGTCCGTTAACGTTGGTCATGTGCCATCCGTTATCACCCGTTATAGTCTGTTATTTTATTTCCATGTGACTTCCTGGTTGTAATGCTGCACTGAGCATGCTCAGTACAAAAAACGGATCATAAATAAAATCGGACAATAACGGATGTTTTTTGTGAACATCCATCTCTCATAGACTTCAATGTTAACTTTCACCTTCATTTTTGCCGTAACAAATTTTAGTGCATGCACCGTCTCCGGCAAAAATAACGGAGATTAGTATAAACGGACATGCCTGATGCAAAAGGATGGTCAAAAAAAATCTCGGACATGAATAGGATTTTTTGACGTCCGTTTACAGGACTATTCGACGGGAGTAATGGCGGAGATTTTTACAGGATGATACCTGTAGTGTGAAAGGGGCCTAACAAGGGCGTGTTCACACAATACTCTCCTAGGACGTGCAGTCACAGACCAGGAATATGTAAATCGAGCAGGTCGGGCACCGCCTCCAGTGCGCAATTCACTCAATATTACAGAGGATCTTCTGGGGGTCATATGTCAGAACCTAATGGATGTATTTTAGTCAGTGACCCCTCATTGGACTCCTGTTCTCCCGCACTATAACACGGGGTTGGGTTTAGTGTGGGTGAGCCGGCTGACATACACTTGATCATTTGCTTTAGTTATTGTCTTTGTATTCTGTCGGTTGTATTACCTTTTTTATATTATGCGTTGTTCAGTGAGTACTGGCTAACCTGATGTCGTAATGTGGGTGTAACTGAGCTGTAGGGTTAAAGCACGGTGGGATATTGTAACTTCATGCCATGAATAAGATCAGATAACAGGTTAAAACACGACAGCGTTTCGTTTGTGGTTTTATCTCTCCCGATCCAGTCAACTTGTAAGGATTTAAATATGCTACAATAAAGCTTTACTATTTAAAATGGAGGCCAGAATATTCTCCTTGCGCTGGATTACTACGCTTAGACTCGGCGTTGCCGTTTGACTCCGTGCTTCCATTCGGGACCTATTTTTGCTGCTATGTGAACGTCCATACGTATGGAGGTGCTGAGCGTACCCTACACAATTTCTGGGTCCTATAATAGAAGTAGACTGTCAGCATGGCCTGAAATCTAAAATCATATGCTAAAAAAACTAATTGGATGGATCTAAAAGACAGACGTATGGTAGTACATTTATCTGTTTTTTCATACATATACAGTGACCCCCCCGACCTACCATATATATACAGTGACCCCCCGACCTACGATGGCCCAGACATACCATATATATATACAGTGACCCCCCCGACCTACCATATATATACAGTGACCCCCCCGACCTACGATGGCCCCGACATACCATATATATATACAGTGACCCCCCCGACCTACGATGGCCCAGACATACCATATATATATACAGTGACCCCCCCGACCTACGATGGCCCCGACATACCATATATATATACAGTGACCCCCCCGACCTACGATGGCCCAGACATACCATATATATATATATATACAGTGACCCCCCCGACCTACGATGGCCCCGACATACCATATATATATATATATATACAGTGACCCCCCCGACCTACGATGGCCCAGACATACCATATATATATACAGTGACCCCCCCGACCTACGATGGCCCCGACATACCATATATATATATATATATATATATATATATATATATATACATACAGTGACTACCCCGACATACCATATATATACAGTGACCCCCCCGACCTGCGATTGCCCCGACATACCATATATATACAGTGACCCCCGACCTACAATGGCCCCGACCTACCATATATATACAGTGACCCCCGACCTACGATGGCCCAGACATACCATATATATACAGTGACCCCCGACCTACGATGACCCCGACATACCATATATATATATACAGTGACCCCCCGACCTACGATGGCCCCGACATACCATATATATGCAGTGACCCCCCCGACCTACGATGGCCCCGACATACCATATATATATATATATATACAGTGACCCCCCCGACCTACGATGGCCCAGACATACCATATATATATACAGTGACCCCCCCGACCTACGATGGCCCCGACATACCATATATATATATATATATATATATATATATATACATACAGTGACTACCCCGACATACCATATATATACAGTGACCCCCCCGACCTGCGATTGCCCCGACATACCATATATATACAGTGACCCCCGACCTACAATGGCCCCGACCTACCATATATATACAGTGACCCCCGACCTACGATGGCCCAGACATACCATATATATACAGTGACCCCCGACCTACGATGACCCCGACATACCATATATATATATACAGTGACCCCCCGACCTACGATGGCCCCGACATACCATATATATGCAGTGACCCCCCCGACCTACGATGGCCCCGACATACCATATATATGCAGTGACCCCCGACCTACGATGGCCCCGACATACCATATATATGCAGTGACCCCCGACCTACGATGGCCCCGACATACCATATATATATACAGTGACCCCCTGACCTACGATGGCCCCGACATACCATATATATGCAGTGACCCCCCCGACCTACGATGGCCCCGACATACCATATATATACAGTGACCCCCCCGACCTACGATGGCCCCGACATACCATATATATACAGTGACCCCCGACCTACGATGGCCCCGACATATCATATATATGCAGTGACCCCCCGACCTACGATGGCCCCGACATACCATATATATACAGTGACCCCCCCGACCTACGATGGCCCCGACATACCATATATATGCAGTGACCCCCGACCTACGATGGCCCCGACATACCATATATATATATATATACAGTGACCCCCCGACCTACGATGGCCCCGACATATCATATATATGCAGTGACCCCCCGACCTACGATGGCCCCGACATACCATATATATACAGTGACCCCCCCGACCTACGATGGCCCCGACATACCATATATATGCAGTGACCCCCGACCTACGATGGCCCCGACATACCATATATATATACAGTGACCCCCTGACCTACGATGGCCCCGACATACCATATATATGCAGTGACCCCCCGACCTACGATGGCCCCGACATACCATATATATACAGTGACCCCCCCCGACCTACGATGGCCCCGACATACCATATATATGCAGTGACCCCCGACCTACGATGGCCCCGACATACCATATATATATATACAGTGACCCCCTGACCTACGATGGCCCCGACATACCATATATATATACAGTGACCCCCCCCGACCTACGATGGCCCCGACATACCATATATATACAGTGACCCCCGACCTACGATGGCCCCGACATACCATATATATGCAGTGACCCCCGACCTACGATGGCCCCGACATACCATATATATATACAGTGACCCCCGACCTACGATGGCCCCGACATACCATATATATACAGTGACCTCCCGACCTACGATGGCCCCGACATACCATATATATATACAGTAACCCCCCGACCTACGATGGCCCCGACATACCATATATATACAGTGACCTCCCGACCTACGATGGCCCCGACATACCATATATATACAGTAACCCCCCGACCTACGATGGCCCCGACATACCATATATATATATATATATATATATATATATATATATATACACACAGTGACCCCTCGACCTACGATGGCCCCGACATACCATATATATATACAGTGACCCCCCCGACCTACGATGGACCCGACATACCATATATATACAGTAACCCCCCGACCTACGATGGCCCCGACATACCATATATATACAGTGACCCCTCGACCTACGATGGCCCCGACATATCATATATATACAGTAACCCCCGACCTACGATGGCCCCGACATACCATATATATACAGTAACCCCCCGACCTACGATGGCCCCGACATACCATATATATATATATACAGTAACCCCCGACCTACGATGGCCCCGACATACCATATATATACAGTAACCCCCGACCTACGATGGCCCCGACATACCATATATATATATATATATATATATATATATACAGTAACCCCCCCGACCTACGATGGCCCCGACATACCATATATATACAGTGACCCCCCCGACCTACGATGGCCCCGACATACCATATATATATATATATATATACAGTGACCCCTCGACCTACGATGGCCCCGACATACCATATATATATACAGTGACCCCCCCGACCTACGATGGACCCGACATACCATATATATACAGTGATCCCCCGACCAACGATGGCCCCGACATACCATATATATATACAGTGACCCCTCGACCTACGATGGCCCCGACATACCATATATATATACAGTGACCCCTCGACCTACGATGGCCCCGACATACCATATATATATATACAGTGACCCCCCCGACCTACGATGGCCCCGACATACCATATATATATATACAGTGACCCCCCCGACCTACGATGGACCCGACATACCATATACATACAGTGACCCCCCCCGACCTACGATGGCCCCGACATACCATATATATACAGTGACCCCCCCCGACCTACGATGGCCCCGACATACCATATATATATATATATATATATATATATACAGTGACCCCCCCGACATACCATATATATATACAGTGACCCCCCCGACCTGCGATGGCCCCGACATACCATATATATACAGTGACCCCCCCGACCTACGATGGCCCCGACATACCATATATATACAGTGACCCCCCCGACCTACGATGGCCCCGACATACTATATATATATACAGTGACCCCCCCGACCTACGATGGCCCCGACATACCATATATACAGTGACCACCCCGACCTACGATGGCCCCGACATACCATATATAGTGACCCCCACGACCTACGATGGACCCGACATACCATATATATACAGTGACCCCCCCGACCTACGTTGGCCCCGACATACCATATATATATATATATATATATATATATATATACAGTGACCCCCCGACCTACGATGGCCCCGACATACCATATATATACAGTGACCCCCCCGACCTACGATGGCCCCGACATACCATATATATACAGTGACCCCCCGACCTACGATGGCCCCGACATACCGTATATATACAGTAACCCCTCCGACCTACGATGGCCCCGACATACCATATATATATATACAGTGACCCCCCCGACCTACGATGGCCCCGACATACCATATATATATATATATATATATATATATATATATATATATATACAGTGACCCCCCCGACCTACGATGGCCCCGACATACGATCATTTCCACATACGATCACATGGTGAAGGCAGCATCAACATACGATGCTTTTGTATGTCGGGGCCATCGCATAAACGGCTATCCCTCAGTGCAGACTGCTTCAGCTGACACCGGATAGCCGTTTACGGTGCCCCGTGTAGTCCGCTGACCATCACTTACCTGTCCTCTGGGTTCCGTCGTGTCCTCTTCGGGATCCCCTGCATCGTCGGTGCTCTCCATCGTCGTAATCACGTCGCTGCACACGCCGTCCCGTCATCCAATAGGAGCGGCGTGCGTAGCGACGTGATGGCGGCGACGGAGAGCGCGGATGCCAGGGAAGAAGAGGCCTTGCCGGAGCATCGGGGACACATCGGGGACGTGGCGACAGCGATGGAAGGCGACATCCCGGGCAGCGGTGACGGTCCGGAGCGTCGGGGACAGGTGAGTATAACCTCCAATACCAGTGGTCTTCAATCTGCGGACCTCCAGATGTTGCAAAACTACAACTCCCAGCATGCCCGGACAGCCGTTGGCTGTCCGGGCATGCTGGGTGTTGTAGTTTTGCAACATCTGGAGGTCCGCAGGTTGTAGACCACTGTCCTATACTTTACATTGCACGGATCCCTCAACATACGATGGTTTCAACAAACGATGGTCCATTTGGAACGGATTCCCATCGTATGTTGAGGGACAAATAAATATAAATATATATATATATATATATATATATATATATATATATATATATATATATACACACACACACACACAATTGTGGAAATGGATTAAACACAGTGTTACGGTAATACAATTTATAGACAGTAAAGATGGTGGGGGGGGGGAGCCCTGGAAAAGCTATTCTTGGGTAAATGAGCGGCCACCATTCCCGTCCTATTAGGATATAGTGAAGGTGTTATATGAAGGGATCCTGTAATGTACAGTGTAGGACAGACGAGTGAAACCATCCCCTGAAATAAAGGAAGTGAGATTTATTTATTCACACACAGGATAGGGTCCGCTCCAGGCTTCCATGTACATCCCCTTTAAACATAACTGCGCTGGCTGAGATACACAGGAGTCGGATACCGCGGTCAGAGATTTTCGTATTACAGACTTAGGTCTAATCTGTTTCTTGACCTAATCGCAGTCACACGGTTGACAAGCTCCAAAATTATCATCATCATCATCATCATCATCATCATGTGCTGAAATGGCTTCCTCCGAAAGCCGATATTAGATACAGCGCTGGTCTGTACCTCAAAAGGAGGGAAATAGATTTACAGGAGACCGACCCCCCCCCCCCCCAGAAGATAAACTACATTGTGTCCCCCTCCCATATTATTATTATCACTTACCTATGTAAATAAGACACAACCTAACATTATAATCTCAAATGGGGAGTTACGCCCCCTACTGACTAGGTGAATGATAACCCCAAATGTTCCCAGAATAAAGCACAACACAAAGAAGCACTCCGGGTTTATTTCCTCTCATATCATATACACGCTCACTCATTAATCCTACAGTGCCATCTGTTTTATTCCAGCACAGCTGCATTGATGCAGCTCATTACTGTAACTGGGTCATGTAATCACCATTCAGAATTATTGCTTAAAAGGGGTATTTTGTCTCTCAGAAATTGTTGCTGGGGCGGAATGACAATTAATAGGAGTACACCGGGATAAAAAAAAAAAAAAAAAAAAACAATGTATCCCCTATCTTAAGATCATGGGGGCCTGACCACCTGGACCCCCCCCCGCGATCTCTCGCATTGTGCCCAGGCTCTGCTCCTGAATGGGGCATGTTGAGCACTGTATGGAAGCAATGGCCGACAGGTCCCCTCCACGCAGCTCCGGCTCTCCCACAGAGATGCATGAAGTGGTGGGTCAGCCACTGCTTTGTGTGGTGGTCAAACACGCCCTATTCAGGAGGAGAGCCGGGGGCACCAGGGGCACTGCGATCTGACCCTTGACCCCTATGCCTCGAATAGGGAATACATTTTTCTATCCCGGAGTACTCCTTTAATAAGAACACATACTTACCTACCTCACTACGGGAAAGTTGAAGATTTGCAACAGCTGGAGACACACTGTTAGGAAAAAAAAAAAAAAGTCAAAATAAATGGGCTCAGGGATGTGATGACCTGATGTGCGGCTGCCATTATTTCATAGCTGCCTGGCACTTCCTCAGCCGGGTGGTATAAAGGCACTGAAGGGGCAGTGGGCTGGAGCCATCATCTCTCAGTGCTGCAGTACTAGTACTCTCATCATGGAACAGAGTAATGGTACCGCGGAGGGACAGCTCCTGCACATCCCCCGGCCCCTACACCGCCAGGCAGCCTGCGCTGCTTTTACTCACATCACCAGGTGGAGAATATAGAGTTACAGCACCCACTCTACCAGCCCTAGCCTAGTACTGCATAGTGGGTGCTATAGATGCTGCAGTCAGTGTGACCGCAGCATCTATAGGGTGACAGGGGGAGTGACCTTTCTCTGCTCTTAATCATCGCCCCTCTGGTAGCCATGGCCACCAGAAGGCTGACAATGTCCTCCGCTGTCATGGCTATAAAAGCTTAGACTTTCTATAACATACATATGTCCTGCACTAAACATATGCCCGTCAGTGTTACACTGATAACCATAGGCATTATACAAAGCAGTACAGATGTCTATTGCACTTTATTATATCTGCATGAAAAAAAGTCAAAATTGAAAAGCTGAAATTAATCAAACGTGAAAAAATGTGATAATTAACAAGTGAAAAATGTATGTGAATAATTATATGTGTTTGTATAACTAAAAGTCGCATGTTATGATAAATGTGTTGCACATAAGGAAAACCAAAATCAGACAATAAAAAAATGACTTCATAAAATTTCCCAAGACAACAATGATAAACCTCCCCCATAAGTTGGTCCGCAGTTTTGACATAATTATACAGTTCTGCAACTCTCTATCATACTTGTGCCACCCGTGTCCTCAGGCAGTGTGTAGTATTGCAGCTCAGTTCCATTGAAGTAAATGGAGACAAGATGTAATACCAAACACAACCTGAAGACAAAGGGTGACGCTGTTTTTTTTTTTAGAAGATATCCACTCTGGTTTTCTATTCCTGGACAACCCCTTTAACCGGATACAAAAAGGGGTCTGCTTTGCCCATAGCGGCCAGTCACAGCTCGGCTTTCATTTCTCTAATTGCTTCGGTGAAAGTAAAGCTGAGCTGTGATTGGTTGCTGTGGAAATTTTAGTCTCGGACAGTGATAAGAGCGGGCACCCATGCCACTGAATGGTAACATTACCTTTATCAGCGTCTGGAGATTCACCCTGGTTTTTTCCAGCACAAGGGAAGAGCTATTTAACCCTACAAAAGCAACTCAGCCCTTCTCAGCGGTTTTACTTTCATTGTTCATGAGAATGACACAGTAATGCCTAATCTTCCCTGTGGTGGCGCTACAGGAGGACTGAACACATACACATTTCCCCACATATTACAGCTGATTGTTTGAGATCAGATCATGAAGGTACGCTTCCAAAATACAGCAGAAAATTATTGTAGAGGTTCTTGTGTATGCCATGTGAATACCTGTTTCAGCTTATGTGGCAGGTGTGGGCTTTTCAGCCATAGTGGAGAGGAGGTGGACAACTACTAAAGATCAGTATACAGGTAGAGTTTGAGGGGAGGTGTATAACTACTACATATCCTGATCCCATAGCGTTAGTAGCAGTATACAGATAGAGCTGGACGAGAGGGATCTGGTAGGTAATGTCAACTTGTAGTTCACAGGACTGAACACTTCCTCCGGCACATTAAACAATGATTTCCAGTGTCAGGTTGGTTATCACATGACCCAGTTACAGTAACTACAGGGACCCAGCTGTGCTGTAATTAAACAGATGACACTGTAGGACAAGTGATGGCGAGTATGCATGATAATGACAAAAAACAAAACGACAAACAACCTGGAGTGCTTCTTTATCAAAAATTGCTCATAAGACACAAAAACTTAACAATAACAAGTTTATTTGAAAAAGCATGTAAATACCAAGCCAAGTAACAACAAAGCACATTTACATCAGAGTCTTGAAGAGCTTTTATTGGATATTCTATCACTACTCGTAAAAAAGAAAAAGTTCACAAACATTACTTTGTTTTACCAAGTCCGAAAAAAAAATGCTTTAGTTTACCCAATATGCAAGGCAGGTTCTAGTAATGTGTGCCCGCATTGTATACGGTGTGTCCTGACCAGGACGAACATCTCAAGAACAATTTCAAGAATTAAACTCTAGAGAATTACTTCAGTTCTTAACTTAAGAACCAGCTAGATTTTTTTTGTATGTTTTTTTATTTGTGTTTTTTTTTTTTTATATTTGTTTTAAATTCTCAATACAGGTTTCTGTCACCTCATATAAAGAAGATCTTCAATTAAGACATCTTGGGGTGGAGCGAAGGGCGGTCTCTTCATCTTCCGTCTTATCTGGTAAGATTCGCAGAGAAATAAAAAAAAAAGAGAGAGAGAGAAAATTATTTCATTGCCAACAACAAAAAATGATGCAAACCACCTATCTGGGTCTACAGGAGTCCCCCAAATCCTAACACCTTCATGCAAACTCCTCTAATACAGAAAAAGGGATTCGCCTGTAAAACAACGGATTTCGAATCTCTGCTTTTTCTGCCAAAAGCAGATTTTTTTTCTCAACTATATTGACACTTCCTGGATAACAAAAAACGTAACGTTCTCCTACTTAGTAGGAAAAAATTAAAGACATACCTCGGTATAAGCTTGCACTGAATGTAACATGGCCCATATATAGCGAGCAAAGATTTGCATATAAAATCTTTAATAGTATTTTGTATTAATGACATCACTGCATCCCTAGACACAGTTAAAAGAAAATTGCCAAAACTGTTAACACTGTCATTAAAACAACCAACTCTAACATGTAAATAAATAAAAAGTATATCATAAAAAATAAATAAATAAACACACAGTGTGGCTTTGCTTTGTAGACAAAGACAGAATAAAAAAAAAATAATTAAAATACACAAAAATAACAAATCTATCATCAAGCTTATTCTAGTACGTAACATCATTCAAACAATGGATTTTGGTAGAGAAAGGAGTACCTGTCAAGAGTACCTGATTAGTATGACTGAATCCTTGATTTTTAATTTGGCATTTTCAGGGGCCCGCTTACAACGCCAACGCTGAGTGAGGTATGGCAGAGAGGTGAATTTATTCATTAACCCTACACTTCCATCAATCCAATGCTACAAGGCTCTCGAGTTACAGAACAGACTGCATTAGTATGCAAGGCAGGAAGGCAAAAGACTCCAAACATCTTTCACAAAGAAACATCTAAAGAATTTTCTTTTTTTTTTTAAACACGCCAGCCAGTTTTTAGGATAAAATATAAATGCGCCTCTTTAAAGGTGAATGGCTTTGGTTATAAAAAAAAACTAAAAATATATAGATATACATTTGTTGTAGATGTTAATTATGACAAGACAACACGAGTTGTAAATGGCGCATGTTTGAAGAAGGCGCGTTGTGGTGACAGGAGGGAGATAAAAGCTGGATGGGCGTGGGGGGAGGGGTCACTACAAATACAATAAATGGTATACCTCGACATACTGCGCAGGGCTACAGAGCTCTCCTTTCATGGCCTCTTCTAGAGCGCTCTTCATCTGTGCATACTTACGCTGCACCGTTACATTCTAGCAAAACATAAGAGCTTAGGGTAGTAAGGCACAGAACACTTACCTCTGTCTGATCAGAGGTCAAATCAGATCAGTTTTAATTGGACTGAGTGTCACCTTCAGATTTTACGCCCTCGTTGGCCCCATTTACTGAGGTCTGTGCCGACAAATCCTTAGAGTCGGATTTTCGAGATTCGCTCTGTCCGTCCCGACTGCTGGACTTGCTGCTTTTTTTGTCGTCGGATCTTTTTTCTGTAGTAAGAGAAGTTACATTATAACCATTGTAAATGTCACAAAATGATTTGAGGAAAGTATTGTGATTTCGACATGCAACTGAACAAATGGTAGAATCCTCCATTTCATGTCCACTTGGCATCGGAATGATCTTCCATGATCGGAGCTGCAGGTGGACGCCATGCCACCCTTCAGATCTCATCACTGACATGAAGATTGAGAAGACATATTCTGCAGTTCCTGCTCCTCTTATTTTACATCTTGTAGTCATTGTTACATTATGTGTGAACTTGGTATTGGAAGCAGGGACAAACCTCTTTCCTTTGATCTCCTCTCTCTGTCCCGGCTTCTACTTCTGTGTTTGTAAGATTTACGTTCTCTGCTTTTAGATCGGCGCTTGTCTCTGCTGCGAGATCGATGCTTCCTATCTGTTCTGTTATGACTTCGACTCCGCTGACGCTCTCTGCTTCTAAGAAAAAATAAATAAAATTAATTCGTACAGGGGAAGTGGCAGCAGATCCCAAGTAGTAAGTGATGAGCTATCCTAGACATTTGGATGCACCTCAACAAGAGGAATGCCACCTAATGGTTAAGTAGTTCTAAAGCTTATTCCATATCCAGGACGTGTCTCAGCTTAATAGCCTTCATTAGCCATCTAAGATAGGTGAGGAAACCTATTAAGCCTAAAAGCATGGTGTGTATGCACCCCTAATGCCATGGATACGGAATAAACTTTTTAACTACTCACAGAATTGCTGACCTACCTAGTTCCAACCTAATTGATTAAGGATTTAGTCTCCCTAAGGCTGGAGGCCAAGCAGCATAGTGCTGGGGGCCATGAAGAATCTATCCGGCCACAAGACTAAACTTCTCTTCTGCTGCCCATTCTGAACAGGTAAGTGTTTGTACAATGTCTGGCCAGTAACATACCTGCTTCTCCTTCGTTCCCTGCTCCGCGACCTCTTGTGGTCACGTGACCTGCTACTTCTCCTCTCCGATGCTCTGCTCGAGTTTCGACTGCGCGAGCGGCTTCTTTTGCGCTTGTCCCTGTCACGGTTTTTGTCTTTTTCTCGCTCTTCACCTTCTCTGCGCCGTTTCTTATCCTTTTCTTCCTTTTCACGATCCTTTTCTTTGTCCTGATCTTTATCATCTTTTTCCTTTTTTGGCCGATCCTCAGGCTCATCTGTCTTTTTCCTTAGTTTTTCCTATTGCAAAATAAAAAATAAAAAGTTTAGACTTTACAACCAAAAGCCTTCAGGGTGCAACCAAAAGGACCCCTCCAGTCTAATTAATTACAATCAAATGTTATTGTTCCTTTGTCTCCTTAACAACAATGGACGTAAATGTACATCATAGTGCGGTGGTACGTAACATACCATGACGTACATTTACGCTGCGCCATGACCGCGAGCACCGGACCAGTGCTCATGTCATGTGAGGCAAGTCACGGCTGCTATCAGAAACCAGGGATCCGCCAGTAAAGGCAGACATCCGCGATCTCGCAGATGTTTGCCATTAACCCCTCAGATGCCGTGATCTACAGATCACGGCATCTGTGGCAGTGCGGTACTTTAAATGGATTATCAGATCGCCCGCAGCACTGCCGCAAGGATCCGATCATCTATGATGGTGGACGAAGGTCCCCTCACCTGCCTCAGTCTGTCTCCTGGGGTCTTCTGCTCTGGTCTGAGATCAAGCAGACCAGAAGATGACCGATAACTTTGATTAGTGCCATGTCCTACGCATAGCACCGAACACTATTAGAAAGTTATTAGTCCAAAGTTGCTGCTTTTTTGTCACATTTTATTCCCAAAAAAAAGTAAAAAAATTTATAAAAAAGTAAAATATAAGCAAAAGTGGTACCTATATAAACTACAGATCACGGTGCAAAAAATGAGCCTTCCCACCGGCTCCATATACGGAAAAATGAGAAAGTCATAGGTGGTCGAAATAGAGCAAATTCAAACATACTAATTTTGTAAAAAAAAAAATTTTTTTTTTAGCGGTACAATTATAGAAAAGGAGCAGGACAAAAGGACGGAAGAACAATGTCCTCATCAACCTTAGGCAAAAAGGAAGGATCTGGCCAGAAGACAACCTTGTCCTGGTGAAGCACCAGAAACGGAGAATGGCAGGAGAGAGACGCCAATTCAGACACCCTCCGAATGGAGGTGATAGCAACAAGAAACGCCACTTTCCAAAAAAAGAGGCGCAGGGACACCTTCCCTAAGGGGTTCAAAAGGTTCACCTTGGAGGACCCCAAGAACCAGAGTCAAGTCCCAAGGGGGAGAAGGTGACCGATAAGGAGGGGCAGTATGCGCCACTCCTTGTAGAAAGGTCCGGACATGAGAATTAGCCGAACTGGAGAGCGGTTGGACTTGTCTCGATTGACCATCCAACCGAAGTAAGACAAGGTCTGGAGGTTGAGACTAAGACTCTAGGACCTGGGCCCTGGTCTGGAGCTCTGATCAGGAAGTCATTCAAGTAAGGAATCATGGAAACAACTTTTGTCCGTAAAAGGCTATCACAGGCGCCAGGACTTTGGTAAAGGTCAGCGGAAAAGTGGTCAGACCGAAACGGCGAGCCACAATAGAAAATGACCGCCCGGAACTGCAGAGCGGAGGAACCTTTGATGACCGGGAAACATGAGATGTGGACCAGGCATCCCAGAAGTAAGAGGTGACCAACCACCCAAGAAAGGTCGGCAGGTGGGGGCGACCCTTCAGACCAAGGAAGGCCTACGGGTGCCTGATGGGGCCGCAAAATGTCCAGAACAGGTAGCCGACCTCCGGAAGGACAGGTCCGGAAGGAGGGAGCCCTCTTCCCATGAAGGCGCCCGGCTGGACCCTCTGCTGTACTCTGCTGGTACCCTTTGTTGGTACCAAAGGTCCACAGAACCGGAAGGAGGACTTAGGACGGAAAGCGGTTCTGTGAGCCTTATCCAGAGGTAATAAAGAACCCTTTTCGACTCGTCGCCTCACTTTCTGAAGGCGGTGTCCACATTCCAGGCTTTTAAGCCACATGGAGGGACGGTGGCTACCAGGTAACTTGTGGTAAAGGCAGCACAGTGGCTGCGCATGGAAGCAGAACACAGAAAATCTCCAGCTGCGGAGCATCAGAGAGCTAGATTAAATAAATCCTCCAGAGGGATCTTGAAGACTACCCTGGCGGAGATGGGAGGCCATACTGAAAGGGCTCCCGACACCCAGGCCAAAGCAAAAGCAGGAAGAACCTGCTGTCTCAAAAGGTAAAGTTTTCCAAAGTCTCCACCTTCATGTCCGCTGGATCCTTGAAGGAAACCGCATCAGCCAACGGCCAGGTAGGCGCCATAGAGAGGCGGGAGACCGGCAGATCCACAGTTGGAGAGGAGGTCCACCGAGCAATGAGGTCCTTGGCGAAACCATCCTTGTTTCCTTAAACTTCTTGTCAGGGTACCTCCAGGCGGATACCCGCAGGGCGTAAAATTCAGTGTGAGAGCTCAAGTTCTTGGGGAAAAAAGGAGACTTCTGGAGCCACGTCCGAAGATCCTGGGTCCTATAGATGGAAGGTGTCTCTTATGGCCGAAATCAATGAGTACACCACATCAGGCATCACTGCGATCCTTTTGAGTCGGAGGCCGAATCAGAAACCTCATCCACAAGTTCTTCAGGTGAATGGGAACGAGGTGAGGCAGCCCTGGAAGAGGTCGGGCACGATGAGAGCAAACTTCTGGACCACGTCCCAAGTTCCTGGGTCCTATAGATGGAAAGACGTCTCTTATGGCAAAAACCAATGAGCGCACCATGTCCGACATATCCGCGCGGTCTTCTGAATTAGAGGCCGTATCTGAAACTTCATCCACAAGTTCACCAGGAGAAC